>NW_007726786.1:409035-421108 GCF_000696425.1 Galeopterus variegatus | reverse complement strand
AAGATACATCATACTGGGCCAGCCCGGTGGCGCACTGCTACAGTGTGCTGCTTGGGAGCGTGGAGGCGCTCCCGCCGAGGGTTCGGATCCCACATGCAGACCGGCTGCTCACTGGCTGAGCGAGGTGCGGGAGCAACACTGAGGGTTGCGATCCCGTTGCCGGTCCCGGTCCGGTACGGGCACGACACTGAGGGTTGCGATCCGTTGCCGGTCACGAAAAAAGACAAAAAAAGGAAAAAAAAAAGACTTCCAGGAGGTTCTGATGCTCACTAACTGGTTTAGATGATCTTGTAGACTGGTGCACAAGTCAGTTCCTGGGTTTTGGGGTTATGCCCACAAAACCTGGAAGGAGGGAGCAGTAAGTTCATCTGGGGCTTCCTGAGGGAAATGTCCCTCTAGCATCACTACTTAAGGTGCTTTACGCCCTGCTGAGCGGATTCAGTCTGATTTGGGAAGGTAGCCAGCTGTACCAAAAAGCATGATTCAATCTTGGAGGAAAAAAAAACTTGGTTATTCTTCATCATGTGAAGAAGTGATGAGTGGTGTGCGTGGATGCTAGTGACAACAGCAGTCGGCATTCTGGAGGCTTCCTTCCGGTCTTTTTTCTGTATGCATATGGATGTCTATTTAGCCTAGTTGAGATCGCACTGTATACATTGTTCTCTGCTGTGCCTCCCCCATTACGAAAGAGCCCTAAATACCACTGTTAAGGACTGACGGTGGTGAAGGGCCCCAGAATTTTGAGTACTGGCTGCCAGAAGTCCCTGCACCCTGAGAAAATTGGGGGCTGAGTGCACAGGCCCTCCAGAAGTCATTTTCCCATGGCATTTGGAGCTGTTGGTGTTACGGGCTCATGTCAAACATCTGGGGAAAGGCATGGGGAGCCGACTGACTGGGGCCACTCCATTGCCATTTAGATTCCCTGACTCTGCAAGCTGGCTGAATGTTGCTTTTTCATGTGCTGCCTGGAATAAAGCCGTCTGATTCCCT
The DNA here is from genome assembly GCF_000696425.1 of Galeopterus variegatus. NCBI lineage: Eukaryota > Metazoa > Chordata > Mammalia > Dermoptera > Cynocephalidae > Galeopterus > Galeopterus variegatus. Next base: position 420,118 of record NW_007726786.1, on the reverse strand, counting down.
TCTCCTGAACAATGGCTGTTTTTATGAGTTCTTCCTTCTCCCAGGCAGTGTCCCACACAATGAAATCTTTTCTTTTCCATTTGTTTAAGCTGGTGGGCCTTATGGACTCTGTCTGGTTGACTTTCATCTAATGTTTATAGTTAGCGTAGTGTGATAGCTGAACTTGATTTTGTATGAAGAAAAAGGAAAGGTGGATAATAGGCCCACCCTACCCCCCGGAATAAAAAATACAGTGAGAGAGAAAATACTGCAGTCCGTTCCGAATGAGGGATCAAGTTGGTAGCAAAGGAGGAGGATAAAAGAGGACCCTTGGGGTGGTGGCTGCTGTGGGGGTGGGGTGCGAAGCCCTTTACCCCCTTTGGGGAGCTGTGTACATCCTGTGGTACGGGCCCCTTTTCTCCCGGACCCAGGTGAAGGCTGGAGAAATCCTTGTTAGAGGATCCACTGCCTTCCCACCCCTGCCCCCCAGGTCCAGGCCTAGAGGAGCTGGCAGAGGCTGGGTTGGCGTCCATGCCAAGGGCCTGCTCTGAGTCAAGTCCACACTGACCCTGCCTGACCTGGCTGGTCAGATCGAGCAGGCCTGAGCTGGCCCAATCCAAGAGGTATTTCAAATCCACAGACACTGACTTTCGTCCTTCTCTGAGTGAAAATGAAACCCCAGACCTCATCTGCTGAGGGTCCCATTTGCTTTTTCCATGACCAATGATGGATTTACTGCTCATCCCACAGAGTTGGGAACCAAAAATTTCTGTCACTGCAGACAGTCTGCCCTACCTTGATGCTTACCTAAGCTGTGACAAAGATATTTGGATGCACAACGGTCTGCTTTTGATTTTAGTAGAAATTTCTGTAAACACTCTGGCTCTTCCTGAATATTTCCTGTTTTCTAACACCAGTACCATGGAGTCACAGTATGTTTATTGAGCACCTGCTAATGTTGCCATTGGAGTGTTGAGGTTACAGGATAGACAGAAACCTGTGCTTATAAAGCTAAAGTTCACGTGAGTATGTGTGTGCATGTGCATGCTCACAGAACTGTGTACGTCTATAGCAGTAACAATAGCTGTCATTTATTGTGGGCTCCTTATGTGCTAAGTACTGTGAGAAGCACTTTGTCAACATGATCAATAAACAACTATGGAATGAATGGCCTCCTCAACCCTCCCTTTGGCTGGAGAGATGGGCCTGGCTGGTTTTATGGTCCACCGTGCTGTGCTGTCTTGCCTCGACCTGTGCCCCAGCCCAATAAGCAGAGGCAAGAAGAAGTTGGGTACAGGGTGCACAATGAGACCTTATAAGCCAGAGTCAGAAGGTTGGGTTTTATTTTAGCAATGATGGGAAGCTGTGGGTGGGTTCAAGCAGGAGGATCCGAAATAACTCACGCCACCTCACCTGCTCACCATCTAACCAGTTGTATAGCCAGACCAAGAACCACAGACTTTACACTCCTAGCCTGGTGCCTGGAAGAAGCAGCATTCATTCTATTGGAAGTTTCAATTATTTTCTATAAAGATGGCCTCTGCTCTTTTACCACCATCATACTTGTTTCCAGAATGGTTGAGACATTTTGAAGGTATTTTATGTATGGTAGAATTTCTGTATATGGTGGAAAGTGGAAATAACTTGGTATTTTATTCACTGGAGCAAATATAACCAGGTCAGCGAGAAGTGAATCATTTCCCATTTTCCAGACTAACCATTGCCATGATTATATCTGAACATTTGTTAATAATGTATCAGCTGTATACATATGCCCAAGGCCTATACATATGCCCAAAGCCGTAGACTTTTTTTTTTTAAAGATGACCGGTAAGTTCAGCTGTATACATATGCCCAAGGCCTATACATATGCCCAAAGCCGTAGACTTTTTTTTTTTTTTAAAGATGACCGGTAAGTGGATCTTAACCCTTGTCTTGGTGTTATCAGCACCACGCTCAGCCAGTGAGCGAACCGGCCATCCCTATGTGGGATCCGAACCCGTGGCCTTGGTGTTATCAGCACCACACTCTCCCGAGTGAGCCACAGGCTGGCCCCAAAGCCATAGACTTTTGAAAAAAACTTTTATTTTTAAGTTATCATATAGCAACAGACTTTTTTCTTTTGGTGTACATTTCTGTGAATATGAACACATGTATAAAGTTGTGTAACCGTCATCACAGGAATACAGAATAGTTCCAGCACCCCAAAGAAACTGCCTTGTGTCTATTCATTTATAGTTACTCCTTCCCATAGACTTACTTAAAGCTTTAAAAAAAAAAAAAAGCTTTATTGAGATATAATTCACATACTGTACAACTCACCAATTTAAAGTATAGAATTCAGTGGTTTTTAGTGTATTCAGAGTTATGAAACCATCACTATAATCAGTTTTAGAATACTTTTATTCTACCCCGGAAAGAAACCCCATATCCATTAGCAGTTACTCCCCATTTTCCTAATCCTCCAGCCCCAGACAACCACTAATCTATTTTTTGTTTCTGTATTTTCTTTTCTGGATATTTCCTATAAATGGAATCATATAATATATTGTCCTTTGTGACTGGCTTCTTAGCATTATGTTTTCAAGGTTCATCCATGTTGTAGAATGTATCAGTACTTTATTCCTTTTTACTGCTGGATAATATTCCATTGGATGTACATATAGTATTTTGTTCATCCATTCATCAGTGGATGAACTTTTGGATTGTTTCCACTTTTGGGTTATATGAATAATGCTGTTATGAATGTTCATAGACAAGTTTTTGTGTGGACATATGTTCTCTTTACTCTTGTGGCTACCTAGGAGTAGAATTGCTAGATCATGTGGTAACTCCATATTTAAACTTTTGAGGAAATGCCAGACTATTTTCTAAAATGGCTGTGCCATTTTACATTCCCTTCAGCAGTGTATGAGGGTTCCAGTTTGTCCATGTCCTTTCCAACACTTGTCATTATCTGTCTTATTGATTGTAGATGTCCTTGAGCATGTGAAGTGGTATCTCATTGTGTAGCAGTGTATGAGGGTTCCAGTTTGTCCATGTCCTTTCCAACACTTGTCATTATCTGTCTTAATGATTGTAGATGTCCTTGAGCATGTGAAGTGGTATCTCATTGTGGTTTGATTTCCCTGATGGTTAATGATGTTGAACATCTTTTTATGTGCTTATTGACTTTTGAAATTATTTTAATTGAAATATATCTTGGACAAGTGTCTATCAGCATGAGCAGAAATGCACTTTTCTCCTAAATCATTGATTTTTAAATTATATTGAGTGAATCTATTAACTGATATTAAATAGATTATTTCACCCAGGTGAATATGAGAAATGATGAAATTAGAAGCATTCTTTTTTGTTCTGTTCACTCAGAAATCTAGAAAAAAGGTAAAAAATCCTGCTTTTTAATGTTGTTACAAATGTAGTATAAAATGTGCATTTTTCATATCTTAAGCTTTAAATGTGTGCCATATTAGGATATGATATTGAGTACTTGGTATATTTTTTGAATGTCACTGTCTTTTCTTCTGGCCCTAATTATAATAATAGGCAGTTCTGATTCCTTTTTAATACCTATGAACTTGACATTTCTACTTCCAATACAAGAATTTTAAAAATAAAAATCTCCTGTGAGAGACAAAGTTATGTACTAAGATTGGCTCAGTCAGAGGAGCCAGTTTTATATGGGTTTGAACCAACCTGTAACCTGAGTCATGCACGGTTGCTATTAATAGAACCAGGGGCCTGGTGAAGGGCACCTTCTGGTGCTTGGTCCAATTCAGATGAAGCTGGCAGTGATCAGGAAGATGGGAAGTAGGGCACTGGTGCATTTTAAGGTGCAGTAATTAAAATCACTTTAAATTACACAGGATATCTAGCACTACTTTGGATTTCAAGGAAAATGGAAAGTTCTTATGTAAATATGGCCTGATCATAAGCTCCTGTAGGGCCAGAATCCAATTCTGTGCAAGTATTTTCTCCACAAAGACTGACAGCAGGCTCACAGTGGTGCTTTTGAATGAGTGAATGGTTGAATGAGTGAGTGAGTGAGCAAGCGAGTGATGGAGAGTAACAGAAACAGATTGCCAACCCACACCCATCTTCTGCCACTCTTTCCTCTTTCCTAACAGAATCCAGATTTTGTTCCACTCTTCAGCCTCCTTTGTAGCATGCTAGCACAGGGGTCGATTGGTCCAGGCCAATCACTGTGGCCCCATCCCCTCTGCCATGGTTTTTACATGGACCATTGTTGTTAGGACAAGTCTGTGTGGTCTCCTGAGGAGAGTTTCCTTGTAGGTGAGGAGACATGTGACATTGTCATGTCTGCAGGTGATGCTGTTTCAGCTGCCCTCATCTTGTGACTTGAGAAGAAACTGATGGAAGGCAAACACTGACACACTATGTGTGGCCAAGTGGAAAGGGAGGGGTGGACTTAGATTCTAGGATTGGCTTTGTCTCTCTTTTTTGTCTTGGGTGGGCCATATGTCTCTCCTCCATAAAGTGTCCTGTAACCTTGAGAATTTACCCTGGTTAACCTGCCACTTAGCCTATACCTTGTTCATCTGTTTGTGTTCTTATTCTTAAGTGTTTGAAGAAACCAGAGTATACAACCAGCTGGAAATAAATTTTCATTTTAAATGTCAATAAACTTGAACATGTTGTTCTGTAAGCTTCATTTTAAGGCTGGGCTCAAACCTTATTTCCTCCTGTACTCCTCCCCAGATTTGCCCTTTGCCCATGTTGGTGTTACTTTTGCCACCTTTGTGATCTTCTTGCTTGGCTAGTACTTCTCTTACTGCTCTGCCACCTTGGGCATTTGGTTGGGAAACTGGACCTGTGTACAGCTTTTGGGTAAGTTGCTCCTCTGAGCCTCTCTGCTCATCTTTAAAATGTACATAATATTCATGTCCCTGGCAGTTACGGAGATTAACTGAGATAAGGTTTGTTTGTGGCCTTGCCCATTGTTTTTTGACCATTTGAATTGTTGAGCTGAACTTGTCCCCCACCCCAATCTGGGGCAGAGACTGACTTGTCTGTATTTAAATGATTCCACTTGACTCAGCCTTTCCATATCTAGGAACCTATCTTCTGCTTTCAGCAATGTGCAAAGCTGTTATTCATCTCAGTACATGGCAAAAGATTTAAAACAGTTGAAACAGTCTAAATTACCACCACTAGGTGACTGGTTAAGTTATGGTGTGTCCATTCAGAGGAGTACTGTGCATCTGTAAAAGTCAAAGAGACATCTCTACGTGCATTGATAAAGAATAATCTAAGATACACTGCTAAGCGAGAAAAGCAAAGTGCAGAACCATATGTATATCATGCTGCCTTTTAAAGAAATAGAGATCTACCATGTGTCATTAAAGTTAAGCTGCCACAGATCATAAGATACACCATTGCTTGTGTACCTCTGAGAAAGAGAAAAAATGTGCCAAGTAACCATGGTAGGGTACCATTGGCTATAAGACACACCCCAATTTCAGAGATATTAAATGTGAAAGAATGTGCATCTAAGGGGACTTACACTTTACCGTCTGCCCTTTGTGCCGTGACTTTGTTTTTAAGACAAAATACACTTTTACCTAATTTAAAAGAAAAGCAGTTGTGTGTGCATGTGTGTATATATGTGTGTGTGTATGTATGCGTACATATACATACATACACACATACATAAATAACGTAAGTAGGCCGTGGACTTCAGGGAACTTTCATGTGTGCTTCTGTGTATATATAGACTTTAGATTCGCACACCAGGATGGGCACCAAGTCAACTGTATTTTAGAAAGATATTGACTTGTCTTCACCAGTAGACTTTCTGGTAGTCCTTCTGAATTCTAATGAGATCTTCAAGACAGTGGATGGTGGCCCATTTCTCCCTGTGCCTCTAAGGAGACTTCAGTTTTCTTTTTTTCCCTTCTGGGTATTTCTGTGAATTTTTCTACAGGAACATATGTGATGGGTCATCTATCATTTTCTTTAATATTTGTGTTGTATTTTTAAAAAATCATCCAACTCAGAAAGCTTATTATTTTCTAGGAAACAAATTGAAGTGACTGATTTCAGAGTGTTTTTATTTCCCTCCAGAGATATAGCTAGCTATGATGGAGACTGTTCTAGACAAGGTGCTGGGTAACTTGGATTCTTGTCCTAGCTTCACCATTTACTTGTGGTGCCTCAGTTTCCCCCTCTGTGAAATGGGAATGATAATGCCTGCTCCTCCTCCTCCACAGATTTGTGAGGAATGAGTGAGATAATTTATTTATTTTAAAATTTTTTTTCCTTTTTGTCTTTTTTCGTGACCGGCAACGGATCGCAACCCTCAGTGTCGTGCCCGTACTGGACCGGGACCGGCAATGGGATCGCAACCCTCGGCGTCTCGCCCGCACCTCGCTCAGCCAGTGAGCGGCCGGTCTGTATGTGGGATCTGAACCCTTGGCGGGAGCGCCGCCGCGCTCCCAAGCGGCGCACTGTAGCAGTGCGCCACCGGGCCGGCCCGAGTGAGATAATTTACATAAAAGTGACATATACTTAGTACAGACAAAAATACAGTATTTAAAGCATGAGGGACAGTTGCATGCGCATAGCAGATTCAGAAAGTACTTGATTGATATTAATCACATCTTTTTTTTTTCTGGCATAAAAATTGTCCTTTTTTAAATTTAAAATCTTCTGTTATTTTCTCATCGATTCCAGAAAACCATGTCAATAAAACTGATGGGGCAGTTCCATAGACGGTTTTTAAGAAATCCCGTTAGCAGTGAACAAAACAAAAGCTCGATCTACGTGGAGCTTACATTCTTACATTTGGGGAAGATGGACTATAAACAGTGAGTGAATTAGGGGCCGGCCCGGTGGCGCACTGCTACAGTGCGCCGCTTGGGAAGCGCGGCAGCGCTCCCGCTGAGGGTTCGGATCCCACATACAGACCGGCCGCTCACTGGCTGAGCGAGGTGTGGTGGCAACACCGAGGGTTGCGATCCCGTTGCCGGTCCCGGTCCGGTACGGGCACGACACTGAGGGTTGCGATCCGTTGCCAGTCACAAAAAAAGACAAAAAGGAAAAAAAAAAAAAAAACAGTGAGTGAATTATACTACATTAGCAGGAATAGCTTCTAAGAAGAAAAATAGAGAAGGGGATACTGAGTGCTGGGAAGGACATGCGGTTTTAAACAGGGTGGTCAGGAAAGGGCTTGCTGAGGGGTGGATGTGTACACTAAGATCTGAAAAAAGACCAGAGAGAGGGCCATGAGGATACCTGGGGAAGAGATTCCAGGCAGAGGGAATAGCAAGTACCAGGACCCAGAGATCTGAGGAACAGGGAGGGGGCCAGTATTTAATCACTTCCTATGGAGATATTTGTTTAAATATTGAGTAGGCAACTCCATGAAAACTAAATAAAAGTGATTTTAGTTGTAACCAAAACTAAATAAAAGTGATAAAGGGTAACCAAAAGGCTGTACCTCTGTGTTGTCCATTCGCATTTGGAAATGGAGATTGGGGTAGCTTTGAAACTGCTTGATGGTATAGTAGTGTCAGTGGAGTGCCTGTTTTCTGGGCATGGCTTCCATTAACAATCTCACTGGTTTGTGGTCACAGTCTGTCATTGGGAACACTCCTTAATGTAAACATTGTCACATTAATGTGACACCTGTTTGTCAGGTGTTTTTTGCAGTCCCTTGGGGATCTCATCAGCTTCATTTCATGGCTAAGTAAACTGACCCTTAAAGGGATTTAATGACTTATGTCTAAGGACCGTGTAAAAACTGTACTGGTATGCTTCAGGCCTTGAAGCTGACATAAAGTTTACTTTTAAAAAACTCTTTATGGTATAATTTTAGATTTACAGAAAAGTTGTAAAGAGAGTACAGAGAGTTGCCATATACCCTTGACCCAGCTTTCCCTAATGTTAACATCTTACATAACTGTTGACCTTAAGTTTTTAAGAGTGATGGGTTTGGGTGTGCACAACCTTGCACACATACAGCACAGTGCGATGGAGGCAGCTCTGTTATCTGTCAGTCCTTTGATAGCTCATCACGCTTACACGTCCTGGGTACAGAATGGACTCTGGCCATGGCAAAAGCAGGCAAGGAGCTACTTTGAAGCAGAAGTTCCAAAGTAGGAGATATGGGGGGAGCAATCAGCTGTCTGGAGAGCTCTGAGTATCATGTGAACTCAATGCCACTTGAACTTTATTTAGTAGAAGATTGGCCTGAGATACTTAATATAGACTTCCCAGCTATCATATGAGAATTCCATTGTGCTCAAGTACAAATACAAGGGAATTTGGGAATGTTCACTTTTGCTTGTTTTATGCTAAATGATCTCGCTTCTTTCCCATCAAATTTATTAGTCAAGAGACCAACAGTGTATACCAGTTTATCAATTTATGAATTAGGAGCAGCAAGCTCATTCATCCATCTATCTGCCTTGTTTCTAGCTTTATTCGGTAGTCTTTGCCCTGGAAGTTGTCCAGCTTACTTTGGAAGGGGATATTCAGTTCAAATGATGACAGCTATTGGCACTCACTCTGGGGCTTAGGAGGGAACCCGCGCCCTTCTAAGATGTTGACGTCATCTCTCCAGAATGCAGCTATCTCTGGTGGAGGCTGTGGGACAGCTGCTTCTGACTAAGGTGGCCAAGTTGGGAGAAGGGGACGTTGAAATTGCAAGAGGAGTCATGGCTGAGAGAGATCTGCTCATGTGTGCACTAGGAATCCTACAGCAGACCAGGTTTGGCTAGTGGGCCAGTCACTCAGCTTCTAATGTGTCCACTTTCCTGTGGATAAAAATGGAATTTTCCAAAAGCAGAAGTAGAATGCTGCCAGTTGTTCTTGTGAAAATTTCTTATTCTCTTGGCTGACTGTTGGTATTATAAAGGGCTGCCCCACTTATGGAAATATAAACAAAATACTTCAATGCTTTTAATTCCTTTTGGCTAAGGATAGTTTTTTTTTTTTTTTTGGTACATTTTGAATAAATTTTTTTTCCTACCAGGGCCAATTTCAGGAAAATAAAGTTTGCATCCACATGTTAAAAAAAAATCCAGTTATGCTTTTAGCATTTAAAAATATATGGTGGTACATTTTGAATAAATTTTTTTTCCTACCAGGGCCAATTTCAGGAAAATAAAGTTTGCACCCACATGTTAAAAAAAAATCCAGTTATGCTTTTAGCATTTAAAAATATATGCTTGTCTCAGAGACTGTTTTTTGTTTAACCTTTCAGAAGCTACAAAATCTGCTAAAATACAGTATGATTATACAGTTCTGCCTCTGAAAAAAACTTTGTATTTGAGTAATAACACTTCTGAGGCTCCTTTATTTTGGTGTTTTTTTTTCCTTCTCACTGACCATGCATGCTACTTGTTTGTGAAATACAGGTTGTTACCAGTGCTATCTGTATGCCTTAAAACAAGATATTTTGCTGTTGAGAAAGAGCAAAACAGTGCCAGATCTTTAACAAAGACTGTTCAGTTTGCTGTAAAATATAATTTTCACCAGTGAAGGTTTTATTTCATTGGAGAACAGTGCCCAGTAGTCCCTTCTCTCCCATCTGCTGGACTTCCCTCTGGCCCTTCCTGAGGAGCTCTGCAGTGGAATGAAGGCACGTTTGTGTCACTGAGGGAATGTGTGGTACACTTTCACCTGTATTATCTCACCCCTCGTAACCACCTTGGGAGGTGTATGACATTATCCCTGTGTTTTTGATGTGGAAGATAACACTTCAGAAAGCTTAAACTCAGCCAAGATTACACTGGTAGTGAGTAGTGAAATCAGAATTCCAGGCCTGGTTTTCTGATCCCAAATCCAGTGCTATTTTTTCAGACCAGGGGTCAGTAAATTTATCCCTGGGCCAAATCTGCCCCACCACCTGTTGTTGTCAGTAAAGTTTTATTGGAACATAGCTACACTCACTTGTTTACATATTGTCTGTGGCTGCTTTCGTTCTATAGCTGCAGAGTTGAATAGTTGTGACAGAGACCATGTTGCCCTCAAAGCCTGAAATAGTTATTATTTTACTCTTTACAGAAAATGTCTGCCAACCCCTGCCCTAAACCATAGCGAAGAAGCATTCAGGTTCTTTCTGTTGTCAGACATTTCTTCTAGAAAGGTCTTTGGGACAGTGTTCTTGCTCTTTTGAAAAGGTATGAGCCACACACTGAAAAAGAGAAAGTAGTCAGGGGCAACACAGTTGTGCCCTATTGTCTGAGGCCTCTGATGCTGTCTGGCCATGTGGTGGGCCATAGATTCTTGCCACACTCCCATCAAGAGGTACAGTCTGTATCCTTTCCACTTGAATCTGGACTGGCTTTGTGACTTATGGTGACTAGTTGATTATGGTGGAAGTGACACTGTGTCAGTCTCAAGACTGAGACTAAAGAGATCTGCAATTTCTGCCCCACGCTTTGAACACCTCTTGGGATCCAGCCACCATATGAGAAGCCCAAGTAGCCACATGGAGACAACATGTTTTTACATGAAAGACAAGTTCCAGTCTTCACTCACCTCTGCCGAGGCACTATAGACATGTGAGTGAGCCCATTTCAGATGCTCCAGCGCTTGTTCCCATCTGATTGCAACTTCATGAGAGACCCCAAGGAGAACAGAAGAACTGCCCAGCTGAGCCTCTGCCACTCCACAGAATTGTGAGAGATAATAAATCATTGTCTTTTTTAGCAACTAGGTTTTGGTGTGGTTTGTTGTACAACGTTAGGTGATTAAAATACCTCAAGAGCATGGTGAGATAAGACCCAGGGGAGACCACAGATGCCTTCTGGATTGGGTAGTAGTGACACATCACAAAAATGCTAGTTCTTTCACAGACAGTCCCATGTCAGTGTTAGAAGACTTTTAGAAGTGAAACAAATTTTTGAACTGATCTGAATTACCCAAATTCCTGAGAACTCTAAATATTATCAACTCGAGTCTGGAAAGCTACCCTGTAATTCTAGACTAATAAGCATAGAATGAGTGTTATTTTATTATGACTTGTCATGGAAAAACAAGTGAATAATAAACTTTTTTTTTTTTGTCTTTTGTCTTTTTTCCGTGTCCGGCAACGGATCGCAACCCTCAGTGTTGCCCCCGTACCGGACCGGGGACC
>NW_007726786.1:405683-408256 GCF_000696425.1 Galeopterus variegatus | reverse complement strand
CCCTAGTGTGTGTTACAGACATTACAATGTAAGTAGTACTCCCATTACAATGCAAGTAGTGTGATGAAGTGGCCTGGATCTGCCCCTGCCTATTCGCCAGCTTTATTTCTGGGAAAAAAAAAAAAATTTTTTTTTTTTTCTGGCAGCTGGCGGGTTATTCCTTAAATCTTAAACTCCATCCATGTTGAATTTTTTTAAGGGTTGTTTTTTTTTTTGTTTTGACTCTGACAAAAATATCTTCCCTGCCCTTCCAACTAAACAAATTCCTGCTCCCCACTGCCCCCCCCTAAAATAAAAACCTTCCTGTTTATAAACAACAATATATTTACATATTACACCCAAATTAATTTTAGAATTAGCTATTCCCTTACCACTACCATCAACAAAATTATTAAATAAAATTCAAGATTTACTTTATATAGTTTTTTTTGTCCTTAGAGTACACTTGTATCTCATTGAGTGTAAAGAGAGTATTGCCTGCAACAGTTACTTTGATTGATGCTTTTTCTTCTGTTTGGTACTAATTCGCTTTGTAATCATGTTCCTTTCTTTTTTTTTTTTTTTTCCTTTTTGTCTTTTTTCGTGACCGGTAACAGGATCGCAACCCTCGGTGTCGCACCCGCACCGTGCTCAACCAGTGAGCGGACCGGTCTCTATATGGGATCCAAACCCTCAGCGGGAATGCCGCCGCGCTCCCAAGCGCCGCACTTTACCGAGTGCACCACCGGGCCGGCCCATTCCTTTCTTTTTTTATGCAATTTTAGAGTCCCACACCTTCACTGACTTTTAAAAATTTCTATATCAATTTTTATTACTGTTTTTAATTATTTTATTTGTATTGAAACATAATTGATTGTATATATCCATAGGGTACAATGCTGAATATCAATACCTGTGTGCAATATGTGATGCTCAAATCAGGATAATGATCATATTCAACATTACACGCTGTAATCATTTTTTGTGGCCCTTTACTGATTTCTCACTAATCCCCACTCCTGCTTCCCCNCGGGAGCGCCGCCGCGCTTCCCAAGCGGCGCACTATCCAGTGCGCCACCGGGCCGGCCCTGAATAATAAACTTTTTAAGCAGCTTGCAGAATGTTTCCAAAAATACTGAAGTTAAAATATTTGTGCTGGACTTCCTGGAAATGAAAAGCTTTTGTGAAAATGATTTGTGAATTAATTTTACCTTAGACTACTAAAGGCATATTTTCAATGAGTTAAGTAACTATACTTTAAAAAAAATAGTTATGTTGGGTGAAGGTTGTTCAATTTAATAGTGTTAGATTCTAATCAGAGATCACAGAATTGTGGAAGTACTGGAATAGGTTTGAGAACATGTGCCTTTCCGCACATCGGAATCTGTGGTGTGTGTTTGTACTGAGCATTCCTGAAGCTTTCTGATGTCAAAGCCCATGATTTCATTGAGCATCTCAGGATGGACTTTGCAGCCAAGAGAGTATCAGCCATTTTGGATTATTTGCCTGTTGAATAAAGGCCAAGCTCTTTTTAGCATGGGGTGTGAGACTAGGGCCACCCTAGTGTGTGTTACAGACATTACAATGTAAGTAGTACTCCCATTACAATGCAAGTAGTGTGATGAAGTGGCCTGGATCTGCCCCTGCCTATTCGCCAGCTTTATTTCTGGGAAAAAAAAAAAAATTTTTTTTTTTTTCTGGCAGCTGGCGGGTTATTCCTTAAATCTTAAACTCCATCCATGTTGAATTTTTTTAAGGGTTGTTTTTTTTTTTGTTTTGACTCTGACAAAAATATCTTCCCTGCCCTTCCAACTAAACAAATTCCTGCTCCCCACTGCCCCCCCTAAAATAAAAACCTTCCTGTTTATAAACAACAATATATTTACATATTACACCCAAATTAATTTTAGAATTAGCTATTCCCTTACCACTACCATCAACAAAATTATTAAATAAAATTCAAGATTTACTTTATATAGTTTTTTTTGTCCTTAGAGTACACTTGTATCTCATTGAGTGTAAAGAGAGTATTTCCTGCAACAGTTACTTTGATTGATGCTTTTTCTTCTGTTTGGTACTAATTCGCTTTGTAATCATGTTCCTTTCTTTTTTTTTTTTTTTCCTTTTTGTCTTTTTTCGTGACCGGTAACAGGATCACAACCCTCGGTGTCACGCCCGTACCGCGACTGGCAACGGGATCACAACCCTCGGTGTCGCACCCGCACCGTGCTCAACCAGTGAGCGGACCGGTCTCTATATAGGATCCAAACCCTCAGCGGGAATGCCGCCGCGCTCCCAAGTGCCGCACTTTACCGAGTGCACCACCGGGCCGGCCCATTCCTTTCTTTTTTTAGAGTCCCACACCTTCACTGACTTTTAAAAATTTCTATATCAATTTTTATTACTGTTTTTAATTATTTTATTTGTATTGAAACATGATTGTATATATCCATAGGGTACAATGCTGAATATCAATACCTGTGTGCAATATGTGATGCTCAAATCAGGATAATGATCATATTCGACATTACAGGCTGTAATCATTTTTTGTGGCCCTTTACTGATTTCTCACTAATCCCCACTCCTGCTTCCCC
>NW_007726786.1:400570-405618 GCF_000696425.1 Galeopterus variegatus | reverse complement strand
GCTGTAATCATTTTTTGTGGCCCTTTACTGATTTCTCACTAATCCCCACTCCTGCTTCCCCTTTCCCACCTCTGAACACCTTCATTGACTTAATTCAAATATTAAGTTATGTAAAACAGTAACATAGTCCAAAGTCCAAAGTGTAGAAAACGGTGTACCCAGAGATGGCTCATTACTTTCTTAAATTCCTTCACTCTATTCCTGCCTACCCCTGTATAATCAATTTCTGGCTGTTCATCTTGTGTTTCTTTTTGTAAAAATAAACAGATACTTATCTGTGAATGTTTTATTTCTCCTTCTTTCTTGTACAAAAAGTAACTTTTTTACACCTTTGTTTTTTCACTTAGCGATGTATTCCGACTGTTCCATAATCAGTTTATGGAGATCTTTCTCGTATTTTTTTCTTTAATGTTGCAAAGTATTACATTGGTTGAACAAACTCATATGTTAGCATTTAGGTTGCTTCCAATATTTTACTCTTACAATTTGTGTCATAATGGATAACTTTGTGTGGTTTTTAAAAAATCTTTTCTTTTATCTTACATATTGTTCATTTTGTTTCTTAGTACAGTATTTTATTTTTGCTGTAATATGTAGAATTTTAGCTTCCATGATATCTTCTGATTATTTTTCATGGATATGAAGCCCATTGATTTTTATGCAAATATATCCAGCTACTTTACTGAGTCCCTTTATTGTCTGAGTTAGTCCTGTTATTATTTCTCTTGGATTTTCCAGGTATATGAACATGTCATCTGCAAAGGGCTAATTTTACTTCTTTTATTCCCATTCTTATGCCACTAATTTTTGTGTGTGTGTATAATCGTATTAGCTAATATCCCCCACACATTGTTATATAGAATAGTGGGCATCCTTATCTTGTTTCTAACCTTATTGAGAATGCTGCTAGTATTTCCCTATTGAGTAAGATGTTAGCTTTAGGAAATGTAATATGCGTGTGTGTGTGTGTGTGTGTGTGTGTTCATGTTAAGGAAGTATCTGTGAATTTCTATTTTATGGAGTGTTTTACTTGGGAATAGGTTGTTGAATTTTATTGAAGGTTTTTCAGTATTTATGGAGGTAATCATGATTTTTCTCCTTAGATCTAGTAATATGGTGGATTATATAAATGGATTTTTAAATATGGAACCATCCTTATGTTCCTGGAATAGATCCCATGATGTATTCCTTTTCCTATGCTCTGGAACAGTTTTAAGTGTAATCAGGATTATCTGGTCTTTGAATGTCTAATAGAATTCACCTGTGAAATTCTGATTGTAAATTGAACAGTAGAGTTTGATGGAGAAAATTCTCATTGTGTGAAGTGTAAGTATTTCTTAAAAACCTTTTATGTAGGGTTACACGTGCACAATTGTAAGTAGAAACAGTGAGCTAGCCAGAAATTCCTTTAAAACCAGTTCCTTTTCCAGACATTCTTTTAACTGGAATTTTGCAAAATGATATTGATATAAGAAAGGGGACTTGCTGAGATCAGAATTATTCTGTGTTGGTGGAAGCAAGGCCATGCCAGAGCCTTGCCCTTTTGTCTACATAACATGCTAATAGAGGCCAGGTAAATAACATAAAGGAATAAAACCAGCTGAGTATCAGGTCCTAGGGAGTGGTGGGGGCTGTGGCAAGTTGGAGAGCAGGTGCATTCTAGTTCCTGACTAAGTGTCGCTTCTCAGGAACCTCTCTGGAAGTGAGCCCAGTGTTGCCGGATCTCCACATTTATCAAGAGAGGCTGAGAAATCTAGAATCTTTGTGTGAAAACTTTGACCTTTGGGATGGTAGTTAATTAAAAAATTAACAGCACAGTGAAGACAAGAAACACTACGTAATTTGTAAAAATGTGACCTCATCAGCTCTCCTGAGTCCAGGCAGTTGGTGTAGTTTTGAAATTATTTGTAAATAAGCTGTCTTAGTTGGATCTGACCATTAAATATTTTAGTTGTGAAGAGAAAGCTCTGAGGTGCTTTTTAGATTCACCAAGGTCATGGAGAGATGGTGTTTGCTCTGTAGTGGAATGATCATGGAGAGAAAGAGATAGCCCAGGTTAGCAGCGCTGAATGTGGATATTGATCCACCTGAGCAAGGTCCTGAGCAAGGTCCTGAGCAATGCAGAAGTGGGACCTCCTGATGCTGGTGCTCTTGGGGGTGGTGCCTGGTGAGGACCAGTGAGGAGCCAGCATTTTTTAACTTGGGCATGACATCATCCTTCCTGCCCACCATCCATCTAGTTCCTGGCCAGGGTGTTTCCTCTTTTCATTTCCTGTCTCGCTGTTGCCTTTATGCATTGTGCTTATGATGCCTGCTTGCTCTAAGGCGATCTTGCCGTCCCATCAAACTATGTTACTGAAGGCCCAGCTGTCAATATTCACTCAGTGTGTATGTACATGGCTGTTTTGGCCAGTTTCCTAGTAATGGCCCCATTAGTCTCAGTGGGAAAGGCTAATTGAGTGCTTTTTTCTGTGTGTGTGGTGTGGGGTGAGAGGGGGGACATGTGTCCTTCAGCCCCTCTGTGGCTCTGGTCCCTGACCTCACTATTTCCTGGGATAGTCTTATTCTTATATAGAGGCTCTTGTTTTCTGACCTCAGTACCACACATTCTTAATAATTTGTGCTACTTCTTGAGTAATCCTGAGGGGCTGTTTTGGATTATTTATTAGAAGTGGCTGATAAAAATCTAGCTGTGCTTTCCCATTCTTTTCTCATTCTTTCCAGATGCCTGTGTTAGTGCTTTGTACAGAATTTCTTCTTTGCCATCACACTGGTTTAAGTCCAGAATCTGACTTTTAATATGGATCAAGTGAAACCGTCTTGCCTCTCCAGGGATTATTTAGAATTAATAAAATCAGGAATAGGATACTTTTTCACACATGTGTCTGAAGTATGAATTGTCAGCTGGAGGAACTCTTTTTTTTTTTTTTGTCTTTTGTCTTTTTCCGTGTCCGGCAACGGATCGCAACCCTCAGTGTTGCCCCCGTACCGGACCGGGGACCGGCAACGGGATTGCAACCCTCGGTGTTGCTCCCGCACCTCGCTCAGCCAGTGAGCGGGAACCGGTCTGTATGTGGGATCCGAACCCTCGGGAGGGAGCGCCGCCGCGCTTCCCAAGCGGCGCACTTATCCAGTGCGCCACCAGGCCGACCCTGGAGGAACTCTTATGTGGTACAATTTGTCTAGAAAATTAGGAATTTAGGGGCTTGCTTTATTGATTACAGTTAAGCACATTTTATTGAAAAGAACGATGTATGTAGCTAAATAGTGTAGCTAAGTAGCTGTGTCTGGGTTGAGATGTTTCTTCTCACTTGATCCTACAGTGGAGTCAGAATATAGTGACAACTTCTGTTTCCATAGCTGCAGAGTCTGTTTTCAAAAACATCAGGCTGTGATTTCACTGTAGTTGAGTGCACATTGAGAAGCTGATATGGAAATGGAAATGAAACTTTATCAAAATACAAGCTTTAAAACAAAAACTTCCCATTCTCTTCTCTTTTGAGCTTTGTAAGTTTTGTAGGTTAATTTCAGAAGTTGACTGTGAAGCGATCTTGGTTGACCATCATTCTGTCCTGTCACTCAGAAAGCCCCTTAAACATCTCATTTCCTAATATGACAGATGACTCAGTGAGAATTCATTGTACTTTATAGGTTGCTACAGTTGTAATCAGCCTATGACATAGTTGTTAAGACAAAAGAGTTGGGTTGGTTATTTCTGCTAGTCTTGGGCATAAAGGGTGAGTCATTAAATTCATTCTACACTTACTGTTTTACGATGTTCGAGGCTGAGGATATAACAGGAACTAAACTGGCAGAAGTGAGTCTTTATTTCAGTTTTTGGCTATATAGTATGAAGCATAGGATGAAATTCATGTGTGTTTGAAATTTGTATATAGCCTGATTGTAGGAAATACCTGTTGAAATGGGGTCTCCATTTCCCTACCAGCTTAACCCCCACATGTGGGGAATTATTTCAGAGGTTACTGCAGAGCTGTAGTTTATTAAAAGTGGTGGGTGGTTAGGATGGTACAGTGGTGCTAAGCTCACTTGACCATCGAGAAGTGAGGGCTGAATTGTCATGTTGGAGGACAGCCAAGGACCTAATAAGGAAGTGTGATGGAGCAGTGCTGGGTATAGTTTTGTAGCTGGGGACAGAATGCTTGTGAAGGTGAAATTCCACTGGAAATATTCTTTAGTTAAATTTGTATGCCTCTCATTCTTATTTAAATAGAGATACCATATTCTGCACCCTGTTTTGTGACCTGCCATCTTCCAACTTAATCTATCCTGAGCATATTTTCTTGGCTGCCACATGTTTCTCTTCAGTGTCATTGGAAATGGCGTGATGGTGAGAAGTGTGCAGACGTGTTGTGTGGATGGACCATCCCTTATTTAATTGAAACCCATATTGTTAGATATTTCCAGTTTCCAATTTTTAACTGTTATGCAAATGCTGAGAAGAGGAAACTTAAATCTCTGTACATGGTTATGATTTTTCTTAGAAAATAATTGTGGAAGTGGAATTCCTTTTGATGCTAGCTCCTGGATGTGAGTGAGCTCATTGCCTGCACCATGTCAGCAACACAGGTTATAATTAGGACAAAAGCATGCCAAATTGATAGATACATGATAGTATCTCATTCTTGTTTTAATTTTCATTTCTTTGATTACTAGTGATATTTTTTCCTGAAAAATTTTATTTTTGAATTTTCTTTAATAAAGATTTTACACAAGTATTTTTATTGTGGATTTTAGCATTTTTTGGCATGAAAAGAGCTTCATGGTATGTTTGAATGTGTTTGTCTTGAAATTGACATTATCTTTTTTTTTTTTTTTTTTTGGGGGCTGGTCAAAAAAACCAGCCTGGACCTTGGACTTGAACCCTGGACCTTTGTGTTTTCAGCACCACACTCCAACCAACTGAGCTAAAGGACCAGCCCTGACATTGACATTATCTTTTTTTTTTTTTTTTTTGGTGGCTGGTCAAAAAAACCAGCCTGTACCTTGGACTTGAACCCTGGACCTTTGTGTTTTCAGCACCACACTCC
>NW_007726786.1:377146-399758 GCF_000696425.1 Galeopterus variegatus | reverse complement strand
TACAGCAGTTTTCATTCATGAGACCTGGATTGATTAAATGGATTTGTCCTTACTTCATAGGCAGTTATTGGGGGCGGTGTACGTGTTGGGCTTGCTTATGTTCTGAGCAAGGTTTAGAAAAGAGAGGTCTGCTACCTTGGACTTGAACCCTGGACCTTTGTGTTTTCAGCACCACACTCCAACCAACTGAGCTAACCGACCAGCCCTGACATTGACATTATCTTACAGTCTTAAAATTTTTTTTTTTTCATGTAGGGTTGTTCTTTTTATGTTCCAACTTTTTGTTCTGAAAAATTTCAGATCTATATAAGTGGTAAAAGAGGAATGCAACGAATTACGTCAGTGTCTACTTTACACATTCATTGTCAATTTCAACAATACCATGTGCTATGGTATTAACAGGCTTGGGTTCAATACTAGCCTCACTTCTGCGTTCTTAGGACTGTGGGCAAGTTTCTTCCAGCTTTCCTGTTTGTGACTTGAGGAGGGTGATGATGCCAGCTCCACAGACTGCTGTGAGTTTTGGGTGAGCACTTTCTGGGGTAGTGCATCAAAGCCTGGCTGGGTACACAGTTACTGTGCAGTAAACACAGCCAGTAGTGCTCTTTTCCTTTGGAGTCATTATGATTTTTCAAAAAGCCAAACTCCTCCTAGGGAGTGAGTGCATTAAAAACCAGGACCTAAGGAGAGGTCACAGAGGATTGTTCTTTTCTTCTGTCTCCCTTTTCCCGCATTCCTGGGCCTCTTTTGCATTGTAGTTATTATATTAACTTTATTCTAGAATGTGACAGCTCAGCAGCTGCTGTTCTTGGCTGGGCAAGGTTTATTACTAATTCAGGCCAGTACATTGGGAGGGCCTTTTCAGTCCTGCCTTCCCATGGATCTCAGGTCTCTTTCTGTCTTTTCTTTCTTCCCTGGAGACCCCATGCCCATTCAAAATGATGATACCTGCAGTGTGGGATGCAGGGTTTCCTGGTTTAGGACATCTGACCCTTCTTAGGCAAAGTTTCCTTCTTCAAAGCATTTTCTTTCCAGCCTGGAATCTCAGAGATTTACAATGAGCCATGCCACAGGGATTTGGGATGAGGTTACCACTCCTGCCCACCTTTACATGCTTAGGCCAGCCTGCAAAATTCCTCTTGGTGTCCTAGGAACATGCAGAGCCCTGCTGTACTTTCCGATTTTCTAATTGGGGCTTGCTTGGGGTATGGAACATACTGTGGTGATGCTACTCTGAGAACCACCTCCATCCTGCATGCTGCCTGTCAGGCTGGCCTCATGCCCCTTGGCTGGTGGGATTAAGTGTCCAAACGCCACTATTTGCCCAACAGAGTAACTGCATTGGCCTGGTGTGCTGGGGAAGCCCCTCTGCAGAGTGACGTACTATAGTTACCACTCTTACGCTAGCCTGGGAGTGCTATCTCTTGGGGGTTGACAGCCAAGTTTTGAATGTCTTGCCCAGCTTTTAGCATCTGTCTTATAACACATGTCTGTGCTAATCTCACTGAATTTGCTTCATGCTGGAAGGCACAAAAAGTTCCATTGTGGACGAAGGAGGAGAGGCAGGCCTTAAGCAAGGTCTGTAGCTTATCCTCATAGCCTGGTTTCTTTGGCAGGAGAAGGAGCTATTTATGGTGTTTTATAAAATCTGCTACTGCCAGCTAGAGAGAGATGGGGACTATTATGTAAGACTGTCAGAGGGTGCTGTATTTTTATTCTCTCTTTCTTCCTTATTCTGGGAGACAGGGCTGGGCTTACAGAAGGCAGCGTGGCTGGGCATTTCTATTCTCTCAGTTGCAGAAGAATTATTTTGGAGACAGGGATTTGGTCACACACAGCAGTTTTCATTCATGAGACCTGGATTGATTAAATGGATTTGTCCTTACTTCATAGGCAGTTATTGGGGGCGGTGTACGTGTTGGGCTTGCTTATGTTCTGAGCAAGGTTTAGAAAAGAGAGGTCTGCTTTCTGGAACTGAATTGAGTCAGAGCTCCAGTTGTCTTGAATAAGGGAAATTTTCTTTGAGTGATTATTGATTTCATTATTATTTGGGGGGATTCACTCTCTCCAGAGCCAGAGGAAGGTGTAGCCTTAAAAGTGGCATTTGTCTCACGTGTGTATGTCCGTATGTGTGTTTGTGTGTGCATGGGCCTGACAGTGTGGGGAAGTGAGATCAAGAGAGGACAGACATGCATGACAGGCACCCCGAGTGCAGCCCCAGTCCATGTGCAAACACCTCCTGAAATCATTCTAACAGAATCTGTAACAGTGGCTGCCTGTAGTCCCCAGTGACTGGCCTCTCCTTTTCAAGGGGCCCTGGCAGTCATTCTTGAGACCATTTGGCATCTCCTTTTCTGTGCCTTGGGTTACCCCCACACTGCCCGACTTTCTGACTGTAGTTGCCAATATTGGCTCCTCCAAATCTTTCTCTCCCAAGATGCTCCTTCCCTTCGCAGAGGACTGTAGCAGTAGTTGAAATTTTTAAGTAATAAGAAATGCTTTTCAGTCCTGCTTCTACCATTATTTGAGATAAAACTTTGAGCTAATCACTTAAACTTTCCCCAAGCCTTTTTCCCACTCCTGTTTCACAGAATGAGAATGCTTTTACCAAGCTTTAGCATAGAATTGTTTTATGGGTAGGACAGATGGCATTGCACATGTGGAAGCCTGTATCCAGTTGCATAGTTTAAGTGTCCTACGTAGTGTGAGTGTCCTGCAAAGCTGACAGCTTCTTCTTGATGGCCCTGCTCTTTCATCGACCTGGTACCATTTCTGGAAACCTGCAACTCGTCTCCTCCTCATCTCCCAAGTGTGCAACTTTTGCATGATGTTTTCCACTACTTAGCCACTTGTACGGTTATTTATTTAAGGGGCTGGCCTGGGCTGATGGGAGTGCTAGAAAGGTCAAATGAGGTAGGAAACTGACAAGATGGAGAAGTAGGGGAGGCGTAGACCTCCAGTGTCATCTCCCGTCAGCTGTTCACCTCCAAGCATGGCCCCAGAGGTCGGACCCCATCTTTGGGCTGTTTGCATATTTCTTAAATGGACTTGAGTGGTCTCAGTGGGTCTTTGCTTTGAGTTTCTTTGCTCCTGTTATGGCAAGAGGGTTGTTTTAAGAGAGAGCAGACAGATGTAGGAGAATGGTCAGTGGGCAAGGATCGCATGGAATGTCTGATTCTCTGCTGGCCCATGCGCTCCTTTAAGCACAATTTACTCACAGCTGTAATAGAACAAGCCATTCAAAGCTAGGCTCAGCTCTGAGGCAAATTATTTTGTTTCTCTGTGCCTGTTTCCTCTCCTGTAAAAAGTAGATACTGATATTACTTAAAGGTTGTGAGCCTTAAACAAGGTCGTGCATGTAAATCACTAAGTATATTGCCAGACCTATAGCTTGTTTTACAGTTACGGGAGTGCTGGGGCTGTCTGCACTTTAAAATAGCAGATGTTGTTCTCATCACCTGAGCAAGCAGTAGTTTGTTCAGAGAAGTAGCTATAAGATGGCACAAAAAAGAATTGCCCTGGCCAGATAGGGGAAACCCCAGTGCTAGTTGCACCTCAGGCAAGGCCCTTCATGAATGAGTTGGCCTCAGATAAGAGCCAAGGTCTTGGAGTGCCCACCCCCATTCCAAATAACTGGTTTCCTTTAGGACCATCCATAGCCTGCAAGTTAGGTGGACTTCCCATGTGATTGTTTCTAAGATAGAAACAGTGTGCTGAAAACGTGACTCTATTGCACGTTCTGCTGTTAAATGCTTATGGTTCCTAGGGCGAGTCTCTTCAAGCAAGTGGCAATACTCACATTTTGTAGATGAGAGAAATCTTGTAACCTGACGAAGGGCTGCAGTGAGTATATGGTAGCTGAGCTACCTAAACTAAACGGAAGCCTGTCTGGTTCCCAGTGTGTGCTCTAAATCATCTTCCTCTGGGGTTAAAAGGGTCTAGGTGGCTGTGGGTGACTGGTTTGCTTTCTCACTAGGCTTCGGACAACACAGGGCTTCTGAGGTATGCTGTGCTTTTAGAATCAAAGACCCTGTGGGAGGCAAAATTCTAAAGTCCCTTAAAAATTGTCATCTGTTATTCAATCAAGCACTGATCTAGGTGATGCTATAAAGGGAGTTAGGGTTACTAATCACATGACCTTAAGATAGGGAGATTATCCTGGATGATCTTGAGTGCACCCGATGCAATCACCTGAGCCCTTAAAAACAGAAAAGGAAGGCAGAAGAGGAGGATAGAAAGATGTGGCAGAAGGGGATACTGTGGAGGTTCTGAGCATGAGAATGATTTGACATGCCGCTGCTGTCTCTGAGATGTGGGGGCCACATGCAAGGGCTGGAGAGAAGCCTGAAGGAGCTCGTGAAAAGCATGAGGAGGAAACATAGTAAGCCTCTAGGAACAATAACCAGCCCCAGTTGTCAGCCAGCAGGGAGCAGGACTTCAGTCCTGCAACCACAAGGAACCTGAATGAGCGTGGATACCCCTTCTTTCCCAGAGCCGCCAGTAAGGAACACACTGCTGTGACACCTTGAACAGAGCCTGGTGAAACCCATGTTGGATTTCTAACTTGTAGAACTGTGAGCTGATAAGTGGGTGTTATTTCAAGCCACTGAATTTGTGGTAAATTTTTACAACAGCAATGGAAGGCTGGTATAATTCTGGTGAACAACTTGTCCCTTTTTGAAACCTTTTGCTGTCCTTGGACCTGTTTGTTCAGAATTGCTGAATGAATCATAGTTTCCAGGTATATCGGATGCCCCTGTCCAGAAAAAGGAAACCTTGAAAGTTCATGCACCTGGCTGGCCATGGAGGGGCCACCCAGTACTGGCTTCTCCTTGTCACCTGTTTGGCCTCCAACCCAGAGCTCTGGTTCTGGTTTTCGCTTTTCAGCCTCTTGAGTTTGTCCTGTAGGAAGGAATGTCCCTTTTTACCTCTTGTGAAATCGGTGATTTACTGTTCATAAAGTGCGGTTCTGTCTGCTCATGACTGCTTGGATCTCCTGGCACCTACATGTGGGTGGGAACAGTTTCATGCTCGTAGCTCCAGGGGGAGTAGAGAAGGGCTGTCCAGGATGCAGAAGCCCTCCTGCGATCTGCCTGCCCTCTTCTGCAGTTCCTGGAGTGGTGCAGCTAGGAGACAGCTCGTTGATGCTCACTCAGTCCCTGCCATGTCCAGATGAGGGTGCTGAGGCCCAGAGAAGCAACATCATCTCCTCAGTGTCACACAGCTCTTGGGGTTTCAGTTCAAGTTCCGAGCCACAAAAATTCCATGTTGTATGGGAAGAAAAATCTCAGGAACTTGCACAGGTGTACTTTGTCAGCAAATTTGAGTTTAGCAACAGACTGAAATAAACTTGAGCTTCCAGGCCAGATGCCCCCCGGGTCCCGAGACAATGGCCACGGTGGTGGGCTTCGGCCCCACCCACTGCCTTCCACAACCAGCCTGTGCCCCAGGGGTCCTGAGATGTCTGACTACTCCCCCCCTCCACAACATCTTAGAGTGTACTTATTAGACGTTAGTGTGTGACTTATCTGCTCATGTCCTTCACCAAATTTCTGCTTGGATTTTTTAAATTCATTTTTGAGTTATTTTTTCATTAAAGATGTTAATCTTTGTGGTGAATCTGTTCCTTATCGATTGACATTAAAATTAGGGTCCTGAGATGTCTGACTACTCCCCCCCTCCACAACATCTTAGAGTGTACTTATTAGACGCTAGTGTGTGACTTATCTGCTCATGTCCTTCACCAAATTTCTGCTTGGAGTTTTTAAATTCATTTTTGAGTTATTTTTTCATTAAAGATGTTAATCTTTGTGGTGAATCTGTTCCTTATCGATTGACATTAAAATTAAAAAAAAATGTTCCTGAAAAGAAATATATAAATTAAATTTTTGTGAATTGAGTGATACATTAAGTGACTAGGAAAATTTGCTGTTTAAAGGAAATTATTATTATTATTTTTGTAAATCCGTGATGGAGTTTGGATGTGTTGTCCTCCCAAAACTCATGTGGAAATTTGATCCCCAATGTAGCAGTGTTGGAAACTGATTGAGTCATGGGGGTGAATCCCTCATGAATGGATTAATGCTTTCCCTAGGGGAGGAGGGATTAATGAGTGAGTTATTGCTCTATTAGTTCACGTGAGAGCTGGTTGTTTAAAAAGACCCTGGCACCTCCTCTCTCTTTCTTTCCTCTCGCCATGTGATCTGCTTGTACGTGATGGAGTTTGGATGTGTTGTCCTCCCAAAACTCATGTGGAAATTTGATCCCCAATGTAGCAGTGTTGGAAACTGATTGAGTCATGGGGGTGAATCCCTCATGAATGGATTAATGCTTTCCCTAGGGGAGGAGGGATTAATGAGTGAGTTATTGCTCTATTAGTTCACGTGAGAGCTGATTGTTTAAAAAGACCCTGGCACCTCCTCTCTCTTTCTTTCCTCTCGCCATGTGATCTGCTTGTACCTGGCTGCCTGCCACTTTCTGCCATGAGTAGAAGCAGCCTGAGGCCCGTGCCAGATGCAGCTGTCCCAGAATCGTAAGCCAAATAAACCTCTTTTCTTTATAAATTACCCAGTCTCAGGTATTTCTGTTATAGCAACACAAACGGACTAATACAATCTGATTTCAGTCCATTGGATTGTCTTAAGTAGAGCATCCTTTTAATCTGATTTTCTTTCATCAGAGAGTAATATGTATATCTGATATTTCAAAAAAAAAAGTAATAGATGCTACTAATACATCTTGATTTAAAAAAAACAAAAAAAACAAAAAAACTTGAGCTGCCTGTTGAGTATTCTTTTGACAGTTTGGGGGCTGGGATTATTGACCTTGGAATTGAAAAGAGTGAGGCAGGGTACCTGGGCCACGTGCCCCAGCCTCAAGGCAGGAGTGTTCTCTCAACTTTACTGCAGAGCCGCCTCCATGTGTTCTTTCTCCTGCTTCTTTTCCTGGCACTTGTTTTGCTGAAAAATTGACCGGGTTGCAGAATTTCTCACTCCTCTGCTGAGAAAAATCTTGCCTTCCTGCAGGCTCCCTAGGCAGAATTCAGTAAATTAAACAGAGGCGCTTTCATCTCTCAGGGCCATCCACTCTTACTTTTCTTAAGCCTTGTTTGTTTCCTCTGTTTGAAAGATGCCTTTGGCTTGGTGTGCCAGGGTTTGCTGGAGCCAAAGCACATCCAGGGAGGCAGTTGCTTTGTTCCTGAGCTCTGAGTGAAGCCTCGGAAATGCCTTTGTACGTTAGGGTAAGGGGAAGGCAAGAGGCACGGCAAGCCACAAAGTCCCAAGAATCGTTTTTGCATTGGGTTCCAATCACTTGTCTCAGTTCAGGCCTGGGTTCTCCCTTTTGCTTGCTCTATGACCTTTGGAAAGTTACCAAACCTCTCTGGCATTCTTTTTCTCTACTGTATCAGTACCCAGGGAGATGGTGACTGTAGGCAGTATAAGCTAGAGCTTCCAAAGTGCTTGACACAGTGGCTGGCACACACTCTGAGATCTCAATAAAAGTTGGTGTTATAATTTTACAGATGTGCACTGCCTTATAGAATACTGGTGTTCAAAATTACGCGGTTTTAGGAACATTCAAGAGTCACTTCTCTTAGACAATCCATGAATAATTTTGAGAAGGGTGACTGCTATTTGAGAGTTTGCTGTGTGCTTAGCACTGTGCTGGGGACTTTATTTGCATCCATGTCAGTAATTCGTTTAACAATCTCAGAGGTATAGGTATTATTACCTCACAGGGGAGCAAACCGAGGCTCAGAGACCTGCAGGAACTTTCCCAGTGTCTCCGCAGCCAGAAAGCCCACAGCCCCGCCTTCTCCCCTTCTCCCCAAATGATGTCTGGGGGGTTGTTGGAGCATGTGTGCTGGGCAGGGTCTTGTCTCTTTTCCTTGTGAGTCTGATTGGATGCCTGGTATTATTTTTGATCTTTGAACTCTTAGAGATTTTGAGTTATCAGCAGAAAATGTGGTATGAGTAAAACACTAATAAACTGAAGGGATATTGGGATTTGAATCATTAGGGTCTTTCATAGCACTGTTCAACAGGTTCACACCTTGAGGAAGGGTTGTCACCCCTTCCCCACTATTCCTGGGTCTCCCCAGAGGGCGCATGCTGCAAATCTTTCTTCGAGCTAGAAACTGGGTGGAGGACTTGCAAACCAGCTTTTGGGTGGTCTATAAATGAGGCTTCCTGATCCCTGAATTGTTGTTTATGGGTCATCTTACACATATTTGACCATTAAATCACATTTGATGTGTATTGGTCTGTATTGAAAAGGATGAAGTGAGGTTACATTGGAGCCATCCTGAAAGCCCACAGGGTGTTGTCTGCATACCTTCAGGAGTGCTTCAGGCGATTTCCCCTTGATCTCTGTTAGTCCTCAAAGTTAGCACCGTGTAGTTGGGAAGTTACACCCTTTGTTTCCTTTATGGATCCTAGAACCACAGCTTTGTAGCTTCAGGGGATCCTCAAAGTCATTTGGACCAAACCCCTTATTTCATTCATTATTGTTTTATTCTGCAAACATGTACTTAGTACCTTACGTGTACCAGGACCTGTCCATGCTTTCAAGGAGCTCAAAATTTTGAGGGGGAGATGAGCCCGGACAAGTGGTGTTGGATGAAAGTATGAAGGTTATGTCCAGTAAGAAGAGGCTTTTCCCAAAGTGTACTCTGCAAAATAAGTGCATGTGAATAGGTATTATGTGGAGAAAGGTTTCATGGTGAAATACGTTTGGAAGTGCTGGCATATGAATACTGTGGTAAAACCAAGAAAGGTCCCTGATTCTGAGAATCTGGAAATTATAATGTCAATGGTAATGATTATTTTGAGAACTTAATATGTACCAGGCACAGAGGTTAGTGCCTTACATGGATTATCTCATTTTATAGAATTCAGTAGTTTGGATGTGCCATAATTTATAACTGTTTTTGGGTTATTTGAAATTTGGGTTATTTCCCACTTGATTTTAATGTGTAAAAGAGATTGGTCTTTTCACTTTGAGGGGCCTCTCAAGCTTTTGAACCGCTTTGCCAGCCTTGCTATACATAAACGGTGTTCTTTGGACTTCAGAACTGTTGCTTGTGTTCCCTTCTGAGGCTTGAGTGAACATTTGCTGATGTTTCTAAAATTCTGTTCTTTTAGAAAGTACTTATATTTATTTGAAATATTCATTTTTATAGCAGTATGTTTCTGGGTTACGTGTATGACAGCTGTGAATTGAAACACGGATAGTAGGAGAAGCAGTAGCGATTTAGGGCTAGTGATCAAGACTTAGGCCATCTCTCTCATCTCATAGTTGATAAAAGCCAAAGTTGTGTAGCCCATGGTTAAAGTCTGCTTTAAGAAATGCTGACAGTTTTTGTTTTTTAAAAACACATTAATTTAAATGAAACTTAGTTTTCAGTAGAACAATTGCATTTTGCAAAAAGAGAAAGATTTTTTTGATCACTGTTAAGGTTCCTTAAAATGTTCTCAGGGAGGCTGTCTGGTTAGCTCAATTGGTTAGAGCAGAGCCTTATAGCACCAAGGTTGTGGGTTCAGATGCATGCGCGCGTGCGCGCGCGCACACACACACACACACACACACACACACGACGTTCAGGGTGTGCTTGTGTATGCTCACATGTGCACTTGCTGGGGGTGGGGGTAGGTTTTTATATCCTTTGGCCATTTTTCTTTTGTTTTTTTCCTCTAGCTTTGTGAATCATGTGCATTATTTAGACATTAGTCTTAAGTATTACTGGTTTAATTTCACTACCATTTTTACTTTACCATGTCTTTTCACCTTTGGCTATATCTCTGGAGTTTGAAATTTTCACTAGATTATGTCTAGGAGTCTATTTTTATTAATTTTGTCTAGGTCTTTGTGTAGAACCTTTTGATTTAATGGTGTAAGTTTTTTCATTTAAAAATTAGTGTGCTTTTGTATTCTTTATTCCTGTTAGTCTTACACCTTTATTGATTTTTCTGGAACTCTCATCAGTGTGCCCTTTTGTATCTTCTTAGTTTGGGGATGACTTCAAAAGCAAATTCACAAATTCAGTATCTGCATTCATTAATTTTTTCTTGACTTTATTGAAATATACATGCAAAACAGTGTATAGCTCGTAAGAGTGCAGCTTGATGGGATTTTCCACACTCTGATTGTGTCAGCAAGTCCAGACCAAGACCCAGCCCTAGAGAAGCCACTTGGGCCCCCTGGGAAGTGGGCCGTGGCAGTGCCCGGCTTCCCTTAGCCTCACCCAGTGTGTTCTGGTCCTGGCTCCTTGCTCATAACTGCTAACGCTTGGTGGTCTTCTAGTCCACCCCACTCAGGCCTCTGCTGCCCAGAATGTTTTTGGGTTCTGCTCAGGGATTCTAGGCCTTTCTTGTCAGGTGGCTTATCCATTTGTCTGTATTTGTGTCACTGACTAAGTGTGACAGTCCAGTTTTGTCTACATGTTGTCTTGCACAAATTCCTAAAGGTCCCAGGCTTCTTTTATTACCTTTCCCATTTCCTCAGGAATGTACAGGGTCCCCTTCCCTCTTTCCATTTTTATATTTATTTGTCTATTTTAATGAGAGCAGGAAGTCTATCACCTAGACTGAGTTCATTTATCATAGGAACTCCTGGTGTATTTTGGTTAATGAATTCTTGGTGTATTTTGGTTAATAAACTCTTGCTGAGGAAAAACTTCACAGATTCAGGGCTGTAGTTTTCTTTCAGAACTGACTGTACTGTGTTGGGTAAAATGTTAACCCTCCCCCCCCCCCTTTTTTCCTTTAGTGAATGCAGTGCATCATCTGTTAGAGCAGTGGTTCTCAAGTTGGTTTTTTTTTTTTTTGCCTCAAGACTCCTCAAAGTTACCGAGCATTTCAAAGAGCTATTGTTTATATGGTTATGTTGGTTCATATATACTGATAGTGTATTAGAAATTAAAACACAAGATTTTAAGCTACAGGGATACAGATGCATGTGTTGCGTTAATGAGCCTTTCCAGCAACGGCGTCATCACACGTATTGGAGTCTCAGGAAAATTCCACTGTGCATCTCTGAAAGAATGAGAGTGTGAAAGTATCTTAGAAAATAGTTTTGACTTGTGGACCCTTTGAACTGATCTCAGGGAACCCCAGGGGTTTGCAGACTATGCTTTGAGATCTCTCATGCTAAAGAATGTTTCGTAGGCTTCCTGCCTTGCTCATTAAGCTCCTGTTTGACATTTTTTGGGGGGTGGTGTGTGTATGCACACATGTGGGGTCTGTGGAGGCGGGCTGGGAAGAGAGGTCTGTTGTTGGATTAAAGGCTGACTTTTCAGGCAGCAGCACTCTCCTGAAATGTTTGGAAAAGCTGCCTGCATGCGAGAGTTTGCTATTACTTGAGTAGTTGGAGTCCTTAGCAGCCTGTGTCACACAGCATCCCTTTCCAGCAGTTATTGTTAGTCCCAGGCAGATTTTAAATGGGGGGTGTGATTGCCTGGTCAGGCAGATGTTGCTGTAGTGGCCCCTGGAGACAGATTGACCTGCTAATTCCAAAGGTCTTAGTCAGCTGTCCTTGGCTCCCCCAGAGCCTATGAATCGGCAAACTTTACTTGAACTCCATGTGTTTTTTGGGCATAGGGTCTGTAGTTTCATCAGATTCTAAAGGAGTCTCCTAATTTCTCACAGTAGCTTATGGTAAGGGCATACCTTAATGTTCTTAGAGAGCTGAGAATGTGTCATGATTGGAAGAGTTTAAGAGAAACGTTGCATCTTACATAATTCAACATACAAATAAAAATGTTACCTCACATATATATGAATCCTGTAGAAATACATCTGTTTTTGTCTTCCACAGAAAGGCCGCTCACAGCTATTCTCACACATGATGTGGTTGCCAGGTCTCCTGGATATCTTTATTTCAAGTTAGCTATCATCATTTTAGCTGTGATCCAGTTTATTTGCTTAAAGCTGCTTCAAGGCAGATTTCAATAAGTAAATGAAGCATGTGCACCATGTTTTGGTGTGTGTTGATATCTGATTAGTTGAATGGGACATCACTGCAGTTCTATTATTGAAACTGAGGAATGTGATTGGATATGCCTTGACTTGAAGGAAACACTTTTCAGGATTTTTGGTCTGAAACCATGTCATGTTGGGGTCCTTATTTTCTAAAGATTTGTTCAGGTTTATACACAGACTCTGAATAACTGTGTCCCTCTCTCTGGATTGTCCCGTAGATTCCCTGTAAGGAGCCACTGCTGGTGCGCCAGACTTACTGGGGGCTGTCTGCCTGACTGCCCCAGACTCCAGCAGCGGAGCCCCCGATGGCAGTGGGCACCTCCCTGTGAAACCTGCCAAGCTGGACGCCACAGTTCTGCACGACGACACTTTGGCCAGCTCCGTCGCCCCTTCGGAGGCCTGCAACCATGCAGCTCTAGCCTGCAGCCCGGGCATCCCTGAGGAACACTACGTAAGCGAGGCTGTGGAAGATGCTCCCAGCTACAGAGGGTACCGGGATGCCTGCACCATTACTGGTATGGGGCCCTTTTCCCTGCCGGGGGGAAGGGTGGAAGGGAGGCTTCAGTCAGTGAAGACTAGGGAAGGGATGCAGCCACTGGAGCAGGTGTAGGGGAGATTGGGGGGTGGAACTACCAAAGTTCAAAAGAGTCTAAGCTTTGGCATTGTGAGACCTCCCATCCAGAACCTGCTTTGCCAGTGAATTGTTCTGTGGCTTGTATCAGTCACTGGCCTGTCTGAGATGTTGATAGCACCTCATAGAATTGTCATGAAGATTAAAGACGGCAGAATTGAACTGTGAGCAGCATGCATGGCCCATAGCGGATGCTCAGTGTAGTTTGGCCCCTTCCTCCTCTCTCTGAGGCTCAGTTTCTTCAGACATAAGGTAGGTGTAATGGTAGTAACAGGCAGTGTCATTGTGGGATGCAGAAACAGAGAACTGCATGCCCTTTGTACATCATCAAGATTTGCAGATATTGGTTCTTACAGATACCTGTCAGTCATACCTTCCCAGTGTTCCAAGAGCAGGATAATCACCTTCCAGTCCACTGGCAACATCTGTTGTGCAGGCACTTTGTGGTAGAGCTCTTTTTATTTCCTTTCCCCAGGGAAACATTGAGACAAGTGCTTGGAGTGAATGCAGGAGAGGGCTCTGAATGGAGATGGTGTAGGATGTGTGCGTGGTAGCAGCGGGTAGCAACACTAACGTTAAATCCAGTTGCATTCGTACATGAGTTTGCTCTACTCATTTTTGTCTGCAGTTTTTGCTTTTGTCTTCCTGTTTGAAATAATGCCTGATGACAGTTTAAAATGTGCAAATTTGCTTCTAGTAGCTTCTTCTTGTTCTGTGTCACCAGTTAAGCATTGAGGATCTCCTGTGAGTCAGGATTTTCTGGCCATAGAGGGGCACAGAGGAGGCCCAGCATCCCAGCCTGGTGCCTAGCTCCTTGCTGGGCCCCTACACCTTCCGTCTTGTCCCCATTTCTTGTTCTGTGTCACCAGTTAAGCATTGAGGATCTCCTGTGAGTCAGGATTTTCTGGCCACAGAGGAGCACAGAGGAGGCCCAGCATCCCAGCCTGGTGCCTAGCTCCTTGCTGGGCCCCTACACCTTCCGTCTTGTCCCCACGAATGGCCCACACATGCTGTCTTCCACCTGTGCACTGAATCCCACTCCCATTTGCTGCTACCGGAAGGACATGGTTCCAACATCTGCTCTCTGTCTATGTATCATCTGTTTCGCCTCGCTCACAGATCTTTCCTGTTATCACTGAAACATGTTATGATCCCTCCCTTGTTTCTGGAATCCTTCTTGGCCGTGCTTTTTCTGCAGGCCAGTGCCCTGCATCTCTGCTCCTCAGTTGGCTGACTCCAGTTTCTCTTCTCCTGTTCTCTCCTGAATCCACTGTGAGCAGGCTTGTGCTCCACCATGCCCCCAGCACTGAACACCTCATTCAGTCCAGGGGTCTGTCCTCAGTCTTTGTCTTACTTCACGTTTCAGTAGCAGTTGATACTACTGGCTACTCTCTTGTCCTGGAAATATAGTCCTCATGTGGCTTCTGGGTTCCCACACTCTCTGGTCCTCCTACCTCACCGCTGCTGCTCCTCTTCCTCCAAGCCTGGGAACGTGGAGGGCCCAGTGCTCAGCCCTTCTGACCCTCTGCTCTCCTCTGTATGCCCACACACCAAGTGATGTCACCCAGTATATGGGTTTTAAAATTGACCTCTGTACTGGCCACTCTCAGTGTCTGTCCTCAGCCTGGACCTTCTCTCCAAAGGTCAAATGTCTGAGTCTAGCTCCACCTATGACGTTCCACTTGGATGCCTAACAGGCATCCCAGACTCATGCAGCCAAAATGAACTCCTGATTTCCATCTCCGCCTGCTTTTCTTGGCATCTCCCCTATCTTTGTAAATGGTACTTTGTCATTCCTGTTCGTCAGGTGAGGAACCTTGGGGGCATTTATGACTTCTGTTCTTCTTTCACACTTGTTTGCCAGCAGGTCTTTTGGCTCTATCTATTTTCAGAGCATGTCCAGGATTTGATCATTTCTT
Organism: Galeopterus variegatus; assembly: GCF_000696425.1. NCBI lineage: Eukaryota > Metazoa > Chordata > Mammalia > Dermoptera > Cynocephalidae > Galeopterus > Galeopterus variegatus. The sequence goes on along the minus strand of NW_007726786.1, from coordinate 385,230 downwards.
ACAGCTCCACAGCAACCATCCTGGTCCAAGCCACTTTCATCTCATGCCTGGACTATTGCACTGACCTCCTAACTGGGCCTGCGTTTTTCCAAATGTGTGCAGTAGCCCCTGAGATTCCAGTGGTGTGTATACCAATGAAATCCAGGAAACGTTGAGCCTATTAAAGTAGTTTTACTTTCTCTGAATGTGACAACGAGGGCAAAGAAATGGCAGAATGCAATATTGAATCTTCCAACCCAATAAGACGTGGTAACTCAGAGTTCTTTGCTGAGTTGTCTGTAGCAAGCGCCAAGGACAGCTGAGAAACAGTTCAGTGCCATCATGTTTAGCAGTACCTTGGTAAACAAGAGTACAGACAAAGGCACTGTTACATGTTTAAGGTACTGGACAGCCAGATGATGCAGAACGTGCTCAGATTCAAGTCTTATTACGTGGTCATTGAAAGGGAGACATAAATGCAAAAAAGTTCTTGGAGGGACCTAGAGTATCCCAGGGAATGCATCTGTGAACTCCTAGGGCTTTGCCAAGTACAGTCCCGGGATACTGCTTGGCATCCAGCCTCTGATAAATACACCCTGCCCCCAGTTCCCAGTGAGCACAGAGATGAACAGCAGACTTTTTGTTCCACTTTAATTTTTAGGCAAAACCAAATGCTCGTCACAAAGCCCTTCTCTATATTCCCCTACCCCCAACCTAGAGGTATCACATTTTTGGGTGCGTCATTTTGGTGCGTTTTAACAAGATGAGCTGATAGGGTTCACAGGCCGCTTGGAGTTACGTAACCCATTGTGCTTCCAGGGCAGCTCAGAGTCTTAGGATTTGCCCTAACAAGCAAACTCAGAAAACTGCTGAGGAAGGCGCAGGATGGTGACTGTGCCCAGGCACTGCCCGTGCTGGGCTCTCATGGAGGGTCTCTCTTCTCTCTGAATTGCCTTTGGAGTTTACGTCTGCACATGGCATTGGTTTTTCAGTTTGGGCAGCCCGTAAGGGCCCAGCCTGTACCAGGACTCTGCCAAGGCAAGCTCATTCGGACATCCTCGTGTGGTAAGTGTGTTTGCCGGGTGTGTGTCTGCTGCTTGTTTTCTTTGTGCCAGAAAGGAGAAAAGACCACAGGAGAAGTTTTTTCTCTGTTGCTTTGTGTTGCTTGGCAGGTTGTCAGTGGCCACGTGGAAGGGAAGTTGGAATATTGAATCACTGATAGGCAGAGCGGAGGGACTTTAGAGGCTGCTGTCCCCCGCCATCTCCTCCACCCTTCATCCGTTGACCTATTGTCCAGGCTCAGAGGAGGCAGGTCACCTGCAGGCGTGAGCAGCCTGGCTGATTGGGCTTTTCCCTTTCCCTTCATAATTCTCTGCAGTGACTGAACAGAATCTCTCAGGCCCCTCTGGCGTCTCCAACTCTGAGATTTCTCTACTCTTGTGTCTTTATTCTTGGTTTCTTAGAGACTAGCTTGGTGTCTTGGGTCAGCAAGGAATTTTTCAAAAGGTAAAGAACAGAGTTAGACAATGTCGCTCTCCCTCCCTCCCTCCTTCCCTGTCTTCCTCCCTCACTTTTCTTTTTTTTTTTTTCTTTACAAAACGCTTGGCCCTATGATTCTGATTAACACCCCAGTGATGGGGCGCTTGCTAATAATCACTTTTGTTCTGACTTGCCTCTCTTGCTGTGGGGCTGGCGTTTCTTCTCACTTCCTCTGGTCCGAGTCTGACTGTTGATGACCGGTCTGGTTTCTGTCCTGTCTGCACTGTTTCCTAAGAGCTGTCTGAGCCAAACCCAGTAAATTCTTGTGAGCGCTGTCCTGTTCCAGTCAGTTTTAGGTTTCAAAACATATAAATCTTATCGAATAAGCCTAAAGACACAATGCCATGTATGTTGAACCGGATTAATGTATGTTGAACCGGATTCATGTATGTTGAACCAGAATGTATTCAGGGCCAGCTTTTTGCTGGGGTATGTGTTAATTGCTGGAGTCCATGAGTGAGAACTGGCCCCGCTCTCAGAGCCCAGAGGTGGGTAGAATGTAAAAGACTAGCCATAAACCCAGTCAGAATTTATCTTCTTCCTTATTGGTTTTAGTTCTGCTTTTGAAACAAGTTTCTCATGTATCTAATGTTTCACCTGAGTGTTACAAGTCTTTGCCCACCTCAAACCATTTTAAGAAGCTGGCAAATAATAAATTATAATTTAAAAAAATGTGGTTGTTGGTAGAGGACATGTGCGGGCCTCCGCTCTCAGCACTCTGTTCTTCCTGCTCAGCTGAGGTCCTCTGTAGGGACTAGGAGTGGGATTGACCAAGAGGTTACAGCATGTGCCACTGCCAAGATCAGGCCTAACAGGCAGGTTTGGAGGTGCCCCTGGCCGCAGGGCTCACTGGTGACTCCGGAACTTACAGCCTCATGAGGAACTTTGGAGTTGGAAGCTTGTCTGCATTCTTTGACCCCGATCTCCTGTGAACACTGAAAAACTTGAGCTGATCAAACTGAAACTATCATGGACTGAACCTTTATAACTGTAATTAGACCTGGAACAAGTCAAATTTCATAAATCCTGTACTAGGGTTCTCTAGAGAAACAGAGCCAATAGGATATATGTAAAGAGATATTTATTATAAGGAATTGTGTCATTCGATTATGCAGGCTGACAAGTCTCAAGATCTGCAGTTGTCAGGCCAGAAACCCAGGAGAGCCAATGGTGTAGTTCCAGTCCACAGGGTGGCAGTCTTCAAGCCCATGAAGAGCCTGTGTTTCAGTCCCACGGCAGGAAAAGGCCACCTCCCAGCTGGAAGGCAGTCAGGCAGGAGGAATCCTCTCTTATATGCTTGAGGGTCAGCCTTTTTGTTCTATTCAGACCTTCAACTGATTGGATGAGGCCTACCCCACCCGCCTTGGGGAGGGCAATTACTCTGTAATTGAGGGCAATTAAAGAGATTGCTTTACTCAGTCTACCCATTCAAATGTTAATCTCACCCAGAAATCACAGACACACCTAGAATAGTGTTTGACCAAACTTCTGAGCACCCCAGGGCCCAGTCAAGTTGACATGCAGAAGATTAGCCGTCATAGATCCTAACAGTGGTGGGCATTTATTGAGTAGTTGTTCTGTGCCTAGCAGGCTTCCAAGCACTGCTCCTAGAACTCATTTTGTCCTCAGCACTACCCTGCCGTGTGGGTACTGTTATCACCCCCACCTTTAAGGAGGTGCAGAGTGAGGTGGCCTAACCTCTTGTGTAAAACAGGGATCTTTGGGGTTTAGACCCAGCAGTATTATTTGCTGACTCTATTTAACTTCCTTCATTAGGGTTTTTTTCTTTTTCTAATAATCTCATTTCACCAGGGTTTTAAATTATAACAGTAACACACGCAAGTGGTAAAGCTTGAAAGTCTACCAAAGCATAGTCATGGCAGCATAACTGTCAATTCCAACATCAATGCGGTTTAACAATTAAAAAAGTTATTCCAAGAAGTTTTTATGTACATATTTTCCTTCTAAAAAACACAAATGGGACCATAGTGTATATATACCCTGATTTGCATTTAAAAACATTAACAGTATTACTTTAAATGATTTTATTATAGTACATATAATATTATCTTATTCTTTAAAATACTTACGTAGTATCCCACTGTTGGGCAATATCATCATCATCATTCATTTATTTAAACCATGCTATGGTCTGGCTGTGTGAGTTCCACCCAAAATTCATATGTTGAAGTCCTAATCCCCAAGTTGGTGGCATTAGGAGTTGGGGCCTTTGGGGGTGACTAGGTCACAAGAGCGGTAGACCTCATGAATGCGATTAGTGCCCTTGCGAAAGAGACCTCAGAGAGCTAGCTAGCCCCTTCCACCACGTGAGGACAGAGCAAGAAGGCATCATCTGTGAACCAGGAAACAGTCCCCCACCGGACACCAGATTTGCCAGTGCCTTGATCTTGGACTTTCCAGCCTCCTGAACTGTGAGGAATAAATGTTTGTTGTTTATAAGCCACCAGGTTGTGATATTTTGTTATAGTAGCCTGAACAAACTAAGAAAAACCAGCAGTTCTTAATCCTAAAATACCTGTTGTTTCCTTTTATATTTTTAAATTAAAAACATTTTTTTTAATCCTGGGTAATGTTTCTTTTTATGATAAACATTTTGTAATTCCTCCTTTATTAATCTAAAATTAAATTAATAGATAATTAATTTCTTACATACATAATAGTAAAAGAATCAATGTCATGCCTTACTGTAATACGAGGGAGAAAGTAAAGTAAGGTGAAATGATGTAACCTGCATTTCAGTTGTAACCACATCAGGGTGTGTAATGAACAGTTAGGCCCTGCCCCTTCATGTAGGATTGCTGGGAAGGTGGCAGCCACAAAGCCAACTAACCCTGCTGGCTATTCAATCTCCGAGAAGAACCAGTGCAGCAGTCCCCTGTTGATGGGTGCTGTAAGTTGTTTCCAGTTTTTGCTTTTTACATGGTGTTCCAAGGGGGCCATTGTTGCTCACCCTTAGAAGCATTGGCTTAGAAAAGTGTGCAGCAGAAAAACTGCAAATGGTTAAAGAATGCACCTTGGGGTTTGCCATCTCCATCAGATTTCCAGCCCCCTTCTTTTCCTCCCCAAAGGAAGCACTGTTTCTTGTGTGTCTTTCTAAAAATATTCTGTGCATGTGTGTGTATGCATGTCCCCTTCCTGCTTTTAAAATTTTCTACAAATGAGACATGCACTAAATATGCCGATGCTTTTTCTACTCAGCAGCCTATTCTGGAGACCTTTTTTTTTTTAAAGCATACATCCATCACATTCTTCTTACTGGCTGTGTGTTATTCATTGCCTGCAAGACCCCCAATTGTTTTAATTAATTCTCTACTGATAGACATGTAGATTGTTTCCAGTATTTTGCAGATACAAATGGGTTTGGGGGGGATATTCATGTTCCCACATAGTTGAGCAAATCTGTGATGTATATGCTCGTGAGAATTTTTGAGTGGGGACTTAGATTTTGATGGATATTGTCAGAGAGGTTGTATTTTGTGTATTGTTTAGATAACGTGGGAGAGTATACGGGCCCACATGGTCTGCTCCTGGGTGTTAGCAAACATTTTGGTCTTGGCCAACCGAGGTTTATAAAACAGCCGGGCATGTGATCTTGATTTGTATTCTTTATTCCTACTTGGAGGTTGAGCATCTTTTGGTATTTTCTAGGGGAATTTTTATCGTCTTTTCTGTGACCCAAAAGTTTCTACTTTTAGCTCCTGGAGTGGTTATCTCTATAATTCAAAATAAGAAAATTATTTTTTATACTCTTTTCTTTCTTTCCAACTTTAGAGGAGAGCTTGTTGTAGTACTTGCCTCACTGAATTGCTGTGAGGATTAAATGAGTTAATACATAAGTACATGCAGAGTACTAAGGATGCTGTTGGCATATACAGATTTGATAGAGTTTGGAATGGGAATGTGTACCCACTGTCTGTTCCACCATTGTATCCTAGCAGTAGATAAATTTGTTTTTGATTTTTACATGTGCACAGCTGGAAGGACTTTTGCTTTTGGTGTCAGATGAGACTTTGGACTTTTAAGTTGGTGCTGTAACAAGCTAAGACTTTTTGGACTGTTGGGATGGAATGATTGTATCTTGTATGTGAGAGTGACATGAGGTTTGGGAGGCCAGGGGTGGAATGATAGAGTTTGGATGTGTTGTCCCCGCCAAAACTCATGGAAATCTGATCCCCAGTGTGGCAGTGCTGGAGGCTGTTTGAGTCCCAGGGGCGGATCTCTCATGATGGATTAATGCTCTCCCTGGGGGAGGAGGGGTAGTGAGTGAGTTCTTGCTATATTAGTTCCTGTGAGAGCTGGTTGTTTAAAAGACCCTGGCACCTCCTCTCTCTCTGTTACTTCCTCTCACCATGTGATCTGCTTGTACCTGCTGGCTGCCTGCCGTTTTCTGCCATGAGTAGAAGCAGCCTGAGGCCCACACCAGATGCAGCTGTCCCAGAATGGTTAGCCAAATAAACCTCTGTTCTTTGTAAATTACCCAGTCTCAGGTATTTCTGTTATAGCAACACAAATAGACTAACACAAGATTGAATATCCCTAATCTGAAATGCTCCCAAATCTGAAACTTTCTGAGTGACACACAGAGGAAATGTTCATTGGAGCATTTCAGATTTTGGATTTCTGGATTAGGGATGCTCAACAGTTTAGTATCTGTAAATATTCAAAAATGCAAAAACCAAAGTCTAGAACACCTCTGGTCCCAAGTAGTTTGGATAATGGATACTCAACCTGTATTAAGTGCTCAGTTAATCAGTTTTCTTTGTTGTTACTACTGCCTGTTTGTCTAGATCTGCCTGTCTTTCTGCCATCTACCTATCTTTTTATCATCTTTCTGTCTGCCTATTTGTCTATCTAACTGTCACCATCCATCCATCCATCTATCTATATGTGGCCTGGAGGAAAACCCTGGGATGCCTGTTGCTGGGTTAGTAGGTGGAGGGTAAAGGGGAGTGACAGCAGCTGATCATTCTTCTCCCTCTTCCCCCTTCCCTTGCCCTGATGGATTTGTAACTTCTTTTTATTCCTTTACTGCCCTCCTGATCCTGGAGGCTGGTTCACTGTGGCAAGAGCCGTGCTGTTTGCTCTGTTGGGAGTGACGGGGCTGGCCTGAATTCTGCCCAAATCTGCTGGGAAGTGATGGGGTGTGGCCTGAAGGAGTGGCAGGCCATGGAAGCTTCTGAAGTCGTTGGGGAGGCGGAATTTGTTTCTCTTTCTGTACATCATATGGGAATAATGGACTTACTGGGAGAAGCAACTGACATGTTTTTGTGAAAATACTTAGAAAACTCTGAAGCTCTGTAGAAAGTCCAGTAGAACTTTCTGCAGTGATGGAAATGTTTTTATCTGCATGACTAACCACATGTGGCTGTTGAGTGCCTGAAGTGTGAAACTTTGTGACTAAGTTGAAATAGGCACGTGTGGCTAGTGGGTAGCATATTGGACAGCACAGCTCTGTGGAGTTTTACTATGTTTCCACTGAAATGTCTTAATAGACCATTAATATATGACCGCTGCTTAAAAATACAAAAATTATTAGTTGATTGTAGAAGTGACTGGCATCTGTGCACCATTCATAAAAAATTATTTTAAACGTACTTTATATTATCCAGTATTTGTTGCAAAAATTTGTTGATGAACTCTTGAGGTTTGTGCTAAAACTTCTTTTCCTGCTCATCTACATTTCCTTTTATTACATAACAAGTTTGTGTATGTGTGTGTGTGTGTGTGTGTTTCTCTTTTTGTCTTGGCTTCTAGGAAGCTCAGTTGCCTTAGCTGTTCCTTGACTCCCTCCCTTTAATAAAGTGTATAGGTTGCTCTTATTTTTTGCTTATTCTACTGGTTCTGTTGAATCCTTGTTGGACATATGTGGGGCTTAAGAGGACATTAATGAACGTAGGCCCTGTATTAGTCCGTTTTTGTTGCTTATAACAAAATACTTGCAACTGGGTGATTTATAAAGAAAAACAAAATTTATTGCTTACAGTTTCTGAGGCTGGGAAGTCCAAAGTCCATCTGGTGGTGGCAACAGCGACCAAGGGGTCTCACATTGCAAGATGGTGGAAGCAGAGAGAGCAGAGGGCAAGAGAGAGACATACTCTCTTCTTTTAAAGCCCTCAGAACCACACCCCTGACCACCATTTTTAATCCATTCACTACTGCACAGTCCTACAATCTGATCACTTCTTCAAGGCTCCACCTTTCAATTACCATCATAGGGTTTCCCACCCTCTTCACAGTCAGAGTGGGGGCTAAGTTTCTAATACATACAACTTGTGGGGACACAATCAAGCTCCAGTGAGTTTTGGGGGACATAATTCAATCCTCTGGAGGCCCACTATGAACTCTCTCCTCTTGGAAGTCTATCCTACTCCCATATTTCAGCCTGAACAGACTCTATCAATATTCCCAACAGCGAAGCAGTGTGGCTTTCTGGGGTTTTGGGCCTAAAGCATGTTGGCTTTGGGGTAGAGAGGTCTAGGTTTGACTCATGGTACTTGTGGTGTGACCTTGGGCAAGTCATCTATTGTGTGAACCTGTTTCTCCAT
>NW_007726786.1:375712-376640 GCF_000696425.1 Galeopterus variegatus | reverse complement strand
CCACCCTCTTCACAGTCAGAGTGGGGGCTAAGTTTCTAATACATACAACTTGTGGGGACACCATCAAGCTCCAGTGAGTTTTGGGGGACATAATTCAATCCTCTGGAGGCCCACTATGAACTCTGTCCTCTTGGAAGTCTATCCTACTCCCATATTTCAGCCTGAACAGACTCTATCAATATTCCCAACAGCGAAGCAGTGTGGCTTTCTGGGGTTTTGGGCCTAAAGCATGTTGGCTTTGGGGTAGAGAGGTCTCGGTTTGACTCATGGTACTTGTGGTGTGACCTTGGGCAAGTCATCTATTGTGTGAACCTGTTTCTCCATCTCTAACATGGGCATGATAATAAGAATCTCAGGGTTGTTATTGGTATTCAGGTGATTCCTATTAAGTGCCTAGTGCTGTGATGCACAGCAGTAACTATTTCAGTGATGTTTATTTATGGCTCACCTCAATTCCCAATTTCTGTAAAGCTGCTTCCAGCCACCTCAGTTTACAGTGAAATCTAGAGCAGTACCTGCCTGTCCCCCTCATTTGGCTCTCACTATTGGCTAGGCTTGGATTTTGAGTTCCAGAAGTGAGGAACCACGCTTTGGATGACTCACTGGGAGTACATGGTGCCTTATATAAACGTAGCAGGGATCACCTCTTATCGTGCGATTTGAGTCTTTAAATTTCCCAGACATCTGTTCCGGAATATAGACCAAACCAACACAAACAGATGGTCAGCTGGTGGGTGTGCCCTGGGAAGGGCTGCTGGGGTCTCAGTTTCTAAACTGCAGGGGCCAGTGGGTGCTTGGTTTTCAGAGGAGTATCTTGGAGAACCTTTATGTTCAGTTTTCCTTTTTTCTTCTTCTCCCGCCAGTCCCTCCTCCTTTCCACCTTTTTCTCCTCCTCCTCCTCCTCCTCCCCCTCCTCCCCCTCCTCCTT
>NW_007726786.1:339368-374461 GCF_000696425.1 Galeopterus variegatus | reverse complement strand
TCCTCCTCCTCTCCCTCCTCCCCCTCTCCCTCCTCCCCCTCTCCCTCCTCCTCCCTCTCCCCTCTCCCCTCCTTTTTCTCTTCCTTCCCCTTCTCCCTCCTTCCCCTCTCCTCCCTTCTTTTCCTCTTTCCCCTGTTCCTCTCCTCCTTCTCTTTCTTAAACACTTTCTTTTTGCTTTTTAAAAAATTGTACAACCGAGGTGGTTCCAGGCTGAAAAAGCCTTCGGAAGACTTGCAGTGTTCAGCAGAGCTTCTTAGATGAAGGGAACAGGTCACAGGCCATGCTGAGTTAATGTTCTTGGGTGCTTTTCCAGCAGTGGGGGATGCGAAGTGGGCCTGTCCCTGTCGTAAACGGGCCCTTTCCCTCTCAGGTCGGGGGAGCAAGTACCTTGTTACCCAGACATCAATGGCTGAGTTTGCAGATGCACGAAGGAGAAGTGAATTGTTGTCAGCACTCACTCTGTATCTCCCTGGTGTGCAGTAAGTCTGTGAATTATTAGCCAGAGTTAAATGGGAAGGAGGAGGTGAGCGTTCGAATAAAGTGAAATGGGAAGGCTGTGAAGGCTGTGCTTTCTATGGGAGGTAACTCGACCACGGGGATGGAGACACACACAAGGAGCCAGCCCGCTCAACTGGACGCTGCACAGAAAGCGGGTTTGCCTTTACTGACTGCCCTGCCCAGAGGCTATTTCAGACCTCGTCCAGGCCCGCCTCTTTTTCTCCCCTGCCACCTCTGTCACCGAGTTGGAGTAGAAGGTATCCGGAGCATTCTAGGGCTCTCAGTCATCCCCCTTGTGCTTTCTTGTTTCCCCCAGTGCCTCCAAGAACCCAGCTGCAGGGAGAGTAAGGTGGGCAGTGGTCGCACCCATAACTGGGTTGTGCCCTGTGAATGCTATGAAAGGAGCATGGGAGTGAGGTTGGATGAGCCTTAGGCTCAGGCAGAGTTGAAGCAGAGGGCTGTGGGCGTCAGGTGGATGGGAAGACGTGGTAGAGGCAAAGTGGAGGATCAAGTGGCTGGGGGTCTTTGGTGTGGAATAACTGAGGGAGAGCTGTGTGGATAGGGTTATGGTCAGGGAAGGGGCACCTGAATTTCAGATTTCAGAGGTGGCCCAGGCGTGGCTGGTGGAAGTGGAGTGCGACTTGAGGGCCATTGAGGTTAACAAGTCCAGGAATTGAGAGGTAGGGGAGTTGGCTGGTGTCGAGCACAGGGGAGATGGCAACAGCATGGACAAATGACAGGACTTGGTGGAGAAGACGACGCGATCCTGATGCCACCGGTGGAGGACCTGGGAGGGGCACAGGTGAGCACGACGCATGGGTGGTCCAGCTGGATGGGGTGGCTCTCAAGTGAGCAAGGATCCTTAGAGGTAGGTGGGAGAAAATGAACTGTAGGTGGCCTGAGGAGCAATAGGATGCCGACATTAGCTCCAGACCCCAAGTGGGGCAGCTCAGAGCAGGACCCTAAATCTTCACATTCAGCAGGATTTAACCCCAGCTTGGTTTTGATCTAGATGATGGGACATGTGTGTGGGACAAACTGAACCTTCTCAGAGGGAGAGAGGAGGATCTTGCTTCTTAATGGTTGGGAAGTTGATGACAGGGTAAGCCTGTGGGTAGGAGCCCCCTTCTTAAAGCAGCCCCCTACCCCAGACCTCCAGCCATGTAGGCAGGGAGTACCATGCTGAAGGGCCTGGACATTCTTTCTCTTCTCTTGGTAGGAATTCAGTTCTCCAAACCCAACATGTTAGGTTTCAGCTTTTCTTTTTTTTTTTTTTTTCCTTTTTTTTGTCTTTTTTCGTGCCCAGCAACAGATCGCAACCCTCAGTGTCGCGCCCGGACCGGACCGGGACCGGCTACAGGATCACAACCCTCGGTGTTGCTCCCGCACCTCGCTCAGCCAGTGAGCGGGAACCGGTCTGTATGTGGGATCCGAACCCTCGGGCGGGAGCGCCGCCGCACTTCCCAAGTGGCGCACTTATCCAGTGCGCCACCGCGCCGGCCCTCAGCTTTTCTGATAGACAGAATTATTCTCTTTTTCAGCATAGGAAAATCCTACAACAACAGACCATTCTGGACACGTCTGCAGCTTTGAACTCCATTGCTCAATGCTATTTTAACTGTGATTTCTCCCTGTTTATGTGGAGCTTTTGGTGAATAGAAATGGAAAGGAGCAAACCTGAGTTTGTGAAAGGGCCGGGAAGTTTCCTGGGGCCCACTCTCCCTTCTTCACCTTGGATTTGAGTTCAGGCTGCCAGGAGCAGGAGGAAGGAATGGGCCTGTCCAGACAAGGGTGCAGCACCACCTAGTGGTGCAGGGGAGCCCTAGCAACAGGAGCTGGGAGACAACATGGAGACCAGATACCTGCAGGGACCTGGATTTGCAACTCTTGAAAGGGATTGAAGGAAAAAAGGGGAGTTGATTGTCAGGAAAGCTTAACAGGTAAAGGAGGCAACTTTATTTATATTTTTCTCTTGGAAGATTTAAAAACTTTTAAAAAATTTTAACACTTGTACATATTTGTGGGCCACAGTGTGTTGTTTCAATACATGCATATACTGCACAGTGACTCACTTAGGGTAGATAGCATCGTTTTGTACCCATTAGTCCACCACTTCTCCTGCCCCCCGCCCCCCACAGCCTCTGGTAACCATTATTCTACTCTCTACTCTATGAAAATCACTTTTATTTTATTTTTTAGATTCCACATATGAGTGAGAACACGTGGTATTTGTCTTTCTGTGCCTGACTTACTTCACTTAACATGATGTTTTTAGTTCCATCCAGGTTGCTGCAAATGATAGGATATCATTTTTTTTCTATAGCTGAGTAGTATTGCATTGTGTATGTATACCACAGTTTTTTTTAAAATCCATTCATCCATTGACGGGCATTTAGGTTGATTCCATCTCCTGGCTATTGTGAATAGTGCTGCAGTGAACGTGGGAGTGCAGGTGTCTTTTTGATATGCCGATTTCATTTCCCTTGGGTACATACCCAGTAGTGGGGTAGCTGGGTTGTGGGGTAGATCTATTTTTAGTTCCTGAGGAACCTCCACAATGGCTGCATTAATTCACATTCCCATGAACAATATGAGCGTTCTCTTTTCTCTGCATCCTCACCAGCATTTGTTATTTTCTGTCGTGTTGACAATAGCCATTCTAAATGGAGTGAGATGATATCTCATTGTGTTTTTAATTTGCATTTCCCTGATGATTAGTGATTTCGTACATTTTTCATATATGGAAAGTATGTCTCCTTTTGAGGAACATTTGTTCAGGTCCTTTGCCCATTTCTTAATTGGGTTATTTGGTTTTTTGCTCTTGTTTGAGTTCCTTATATACTCTGGGTGTTAGTCCGTTGTCTGGTGTGTAGTTTTCAGTCTCTCATTTTGTAGGTTTTCTCTTCACTTTGTTGATGTGGCTCTTGCTGTGCAGAAGCTTTTCAGTTTGGCGTAGTCCCATTTGTGTATTTTTGCTTCAGTTGCTTGTGAAGGCAGGCAACCAAGCAACTTTAGTTGTGTAGAACGAAAGAAATCTTCCCCTTCTCACTTCTCCTGCTTTGTTCTATCCACCCTAATTCTGTGCCCATCCACTTTGTTCCCTGGAATTAATTCCAGAAGTAGTTTCTATAAGGGAGGGTGTCATTAAAGCCACATGTGGTCACGTCTTTCTTGCCTAGACTACGTGTAAGGAGATTCTGATGGTGGTGTAATTTCAGTCCGTGTGGTGAACTTTATTCTTCTAGCTATCAGTGGTTGTACTTTACAGGACTTTAAATTAGGTGTGTATTAGTTAGGTGTTGCTGTAGAACTGCTGGCTAACAAATGACTTCTAAATCCCAGTGGTTACCATGTTTACTTCTTGCTGATGGTCACAGGTCATCTGAGTCGGCTGGGCTTCGATTCAGGTCCACTCCACTTATCTTTCATCTGGGGATTTGAGCTGAGGGAGCAGCAGCTACCCAGGGACATTTTCTTCTCCTGGCAGAGGGAAGGAACTCCAGAGGACAAACCCAATCACACAGGCACATGCATACCCTCTGGTTGGACATGGAGTTATATCCACTCATATCCCTTCAGCCACAGCAAGTCATGTGTCCCGGCCCATAGTCAAAGAGTTGTGGAATGATATTTTGTCCACAGTGAACCACAGCAAGGCTGGGGAGTGAAGGAATTGTGAACAAAATGAACAGCCTGGATTTTAGGAGATTCTTAGGAAACAGGAGTGACCTTGAATGGCTGAGGCACGTAGGTGGCCTTCAGGAATGGTTGTAGGGTGTCAGTCACCTCTAAACCCTTTGTTTATTCTCTTAGCCCTGCTAGGCAAGAGAACTTGGGGTGGAAGTAGATGGAGGGAAGGACACGGGCTCTTCTGGCCCTGAGCAGGGGTTGGCAAACTTCTGTAAAGGGCTAGAGAGTAAATATTTTAGCTTTGCGGCTTAAACAGCCTCTATCACAACTACTTATCTCTGCTCTTGTAGCACAAAAGCAGCAATGTACAATACTTACAGGAATGGGCATAGATGTTTTTCAGTAAAACTTTTATTTACATTATTTACAAAAACAGGCAGGGAGCTGGATTTCCCTGTGGGCTATAGTTTGTAGACTCTTGAAGAGTAAATATTTTAGCTTTGCGGCTTAAACAGCCTCTATCACAACTACTTATCTCTGCTCTCGTAGCACAAAAGCAGCAATGTACAATACTTACAGGAATGGGCATAGATGTTTTTCAGAAAACTTTTATTTACATTATTTACAAAAACAGGCAGGGAGCTGGATTTCCCTGTGGGCTATAGTTTGTAGACTCTTGACCTAGACTTTCAAGGACTGATCTGTGTCAGGACACCAACTTAACAATGAGAGAAATAGCCCTTTTAGTTGGGAAGTCAAATAAAACTCAGTGGGCTGTTGGTGAGTCCAGTAATATCCCACCCACTCAGCTCTCTTAAGTGGAAAACAGTCATTTCATGTCATTGAGAATCTAGGCAACCAAAGCTTATTGTTCCTAAGCATGGAATCTCATTTTGCTTACTCCATCTTCAGTAGAAATGGCTGTAAAAGGTATTAGAAGCTCATAGGCCTTTCCCAGCAGCGGATGTGGGAGGCAGTTTAACCTTTCTGGTGAATTCAGATTTATCTTTGGTGAGCAGTGTTTCTATTTTACAGAGATTTGCTGATGCGCTTAAAGGCAGTAGGTGTGCTCAGCAAACCTACTTCTGAATCCCTTGTGGTTGCATTTTTTTTGGTAACAATTTCATTGGGATATAATTCATTTTCCATATAATTCATCCATATAGAGTATTATATACTTTATATTATATTTGAATTATATCAATGAAGTAACATTGAATTGCATCAGTGGTTTTTAGTATGTTCATAAGGTTGTGCAGTCATCACCACAGTCAATTTTAGAACATTTTTATCACCCCAAAAAGAAATTGCATACGCTTTAGCTGACACCTCTTATTCTGCTCCCATCTTCCCCAGCGTGGCTGCATTTTTAATAAGCTTTCAAAACCTCTTGGTTTCTGCTGCTGTTGTTGTTTTGACTCTGACAGACTCACCCCCTAGCCTTGGACAGCAGAGCAGGGGTCCTTCTTGAGTGGTCACCCATGCTATTCAAGTGTGCACTTAGTAGCGCCTTCTTTTGCACCTGACACTCGTGTATAGTTACTATATCACCTGATAAGTTACTTTAACATTTTCCCCTTATTATAACTTTGGTTTCTTTATTTGGATTCCACTTTGTAGTGGGTCATCCTTTGTAATTATGTATATTTTGAATTTACATTCGTGTTGGTTTGCTACCTGGTTCAAGTAACATGGAATCATTTCCCTGTCAAGTTTTATTTTTGTTTATCTGTTCAACTGCTTATTGTCAGGCAGTAGTAATATTTTTTTTGGATGATTTTGAAATCTTTTAATAACCAGATGATCTCATTTGAGGTTTTGAAAAACTACCATTGTTCATTTATCAACAGGATATCCTGTTCAGGAAATAATTTAGATTAACAGTAAAACAGATAGCTGCATTGAATGGTAGAGGCATAGTTGGTATTGTGGTTTCACAAAATTTTGTTCTATTAATAAAATCAAGCTTTCCTGATTTGGCTCTTAATTCTTTATCTCAGAGTGCACCCTTGATACTGACTCTCCACTGTCCTCCAGTGAGAGCTGACTTTGGGGAGGAGAGGACAGGTGGAGGAATATGGGCCCTGAACTCAGGCAGCTGCTAAGGCTGCCTTGAAAGCCTTAAAAGAAGCTAACCGTAAATATTGGGTATAAATGTTTTTGGACAATAGAAAGCAAGGATAAGTGTAAAAAGTTAATAATTTGAAAATTGGAAACTTGATCTGAATCCCTAGATTAGAGCAGCAAAACCCAAAAGACGAGGGAGATTGGTGAGATGAAGTACAAGTAAGTTATGCTGTTTTTGCTACGTATAAATAATGAAATACAGGTGTTCTTTCTGGTCATTTAACGATAACTATTTGTATCACTAAGGATTAAATTTGGGTGCATAAACAGTGGCTTCACCTGGTGGAATTTATGTTTCCTTCCCATAAAAGAAGTTCAGAGGGAGTCTCTGCAGTGCTGGTGCCCTGCTGTCCTCAGGGACACAGCCTCCTCCTGTCCTATGGTTTTATCATACTAGCTGTGGTTTCAATCCTTAAGGTCACCTCATGTCTAAGAAGGCTGCTAAAGCTCCAGCTGGCGTGCTCCAGTCCTAGGCTATAGGAAGGTAGCCTTTGGAAGAGGCTCCCATACCACTGCTTGTATCTCATTCACGAGAACTTAGCCTCATGGTCTCATTTTGCTGTAGGGGAGGCTAAAGGAATAAATAAAGGAGGCTAAAGGAGAGTAGTCTCTCTATGAGGCTCTGGGCTTTGATACTAAGGAGAACATGGATAGTGGGAGGTCATTAATAGTGTCTCTCATGCCTCCTTGACCAGAATTAAAAATATGGCGTGAACCTTCAACATCAGTTGAATTCCCTCATTTTTCACATCATGACCCACCCAAGGAAAGAAGGATATTTGTATAGCATGATGGGCAAATGGTAGAGGTAGTTCATAGCTGGAGGCCACCCTGGGCACTGTCTGGGGAAGGTCTGTTCTGAATCACTGGAAGAAAAAGGAATCCGGTAGTATATTCTACAAAGCGAAAGACAGCAAAGTAATGAAACCTGCAGGTGAGTCACCAGGAGACATGACAGAAGTAAGATCAGTCATAGCTGATTTGACAGTAATGCTCCTGGTTGGAGACAGTCTCAGAATGTGTCGAAAAGCAAAGCTTTAGCCAAGTGCTGTGTTTAGGGAACTCTCAAAGCAAAGTACTCAAGGGACTGCAAGTGGTAAATAGTAGAAAAGATTAGAGAGAGGAGAGTCATGAGGAGGAATTACCTAATCAGTGAGGTCAGGGTCGTTAGGGCCAGAGGCAGCATGGGGGGTGGTTAGGACTGTGGCCTCTGGCTCCAGGCTCTGTTAGAAAACCAGGTCTACACAGTGGCGTGTGGGACTTGCAGAGGGAGAGAAAGACCTAGGATTGTTGGGGTTGGTGGGGGGTGGAGGGGAAAGAAGGGAGTTGGGGAGAGGTTGGGTGGGGGACAGGGAGAATAATTGCAATTTGAGGAGGTGTGCATGCTGATAGTATTGACGTGATCATCGCCTCTTGGGCATGGGTGCTGATGGTGAGCTCTGTGCCTCATGAATAGGTATTATCAATTTAAAAAGTTTTAAAATCAGAAAAAACAAAACAAAACAAAAACACCAACCAGATCTACTCCTTACTAGCTGTGGTCTAGTTATTCAGTCTCTCTGTGCCTCAGTTGTATTCATCCTTCTGTACAACAGGATGATCAGAGTCTCCACTCTTAGGGCTCATGGAGGATTAAATGAGTTAATTTATTTAAATACTGATAAGTGTTTATAAATGTTTGTCATTATTATTGACGTTGTTATCATTATAAAAAAATATAGCTGGATCCCTATGCAACTCCTTCAAAGATACAATGTTAAAGATGAAGCCCTAAAAGTGCTTGTGGGGAAAATAGGAAAATTTAGTCAGGCTCCCTTGGCTCAGGTCTGGTTGGGGGTCAAGCAGCACATTTTTTGTAAACAAGTTGTGTGTGAATGGAGTTACTGTGCATGTGCACCAATGTATCTTTTTAGCTATTATGTGTTCTTCAGTTTGTGAAGCAGAAGCTGGCAGGCAGAGAGCTCGCATCTAAAAATAGAGCATGTTTACTCTGCTGGCAGCTGCTCAGTTTCAGTTTTTCCTTTGGACTTTGCTGGTAGCAGTTGAGTTTCTGAGTTTCTCTTTGTACTGCCTAGCTCATAGTGTTGTGTGTGCTGAATAAAGACTATTTATACTTCAGCCAAGGCTCCAAGGACCTTTTTGCCGGTTACCTAGCTCATAGACCTGCGTGTGAAGGGTTTGTGAATGGGCTGGAGGGGTCTGTGAGCTCCAGACCTAGCCCTAGCTCTACAGTGCTAGAAGAAAATATATGCTTAGGATGGCCTTTCCCCATCTCAGGATTATTAAAATATCCAGTAGTGTTTTCTTCTGCGTGTACACACTTAACCTTCATATAGGCATTCTTACTGTACACACTTAACCTTCATACAGGCATTCTTACTATAATGTGATATATTTGTTCCTGAAAAACTTGTGTGTTCTGCAAAGTTGGACAATAAAAATAACAGGAATTATGCAACTTTGTACCCAGAACACTTACATTTACAAAAGCCCTCCATGGGGAGATAACTTGAATAGCCCAGTGAGCACCTCTACACCTTTGGCTGGAGCTACACAAACAATAGAGGGAAATGCCATGAGGTGTACAGAGGAAAGGGGGCTCCCCTGAGGGTCCTCTTAAGGCGGGTGTAGGAGAAAGCACAGCTTTCTGCAAGCCAAGAGCCAGGCAAGACTGTGGCACATGTTGCTGGGGATAGAGCTCTGGATGCAGAGCTTATTTTAGAATTAAAAAAATAGTACTGAAAGGGCTCCTGCCTTTGCAGCACAAGCACTCAAGGGCTTTTTGCTTTTCTGTTGAAGGATGTAAGTAGAGTCAGCCTTCTGTATCCATGGGCTCTGCATCCATGGATTCAACCAACCGCGGATTGAAAGTATCTGGGGGAAAAAATTCTATAAAGTTTCAAAAAGCAAAACTTGAATTTGCCACTCGCCGGTACTATGTTGAATCCACACAAATGAGGTGATGTGTAGGCATTGTATTAGGTATTGTAAGTAATCTGGAGATTCAAAGTAGAGTAAGCAGGATGATGTACAATATTATATGCAAATACTACACCATTTTATTTAAGGGACTTGAGCAAGTGTGGGATTTGGGTATCCACTGGGGGTCCTAGAATCAGTCTCCCAGAGATACCAAGGGATGATTATGTTCTCATGATTGTGACTCCCCTTGCCTAGCAAAAAATTTCATGTGAACCATACAACATGCACACCACACTGACATCACCTCCCAGGTCACCAGTGGCACACGAGCTCATGATGGAAAGTCATACTGTAGCTGCTCAAGGCTGGGCGGAGAAAGTATGAAATGTGAGGGTTGCAATGGCACACGAGCTCATGATGGAAAGTCATACTGTAGCTGCTCAAGGCTGGGCGGAGAAAGTACGAAATGTGAGGGTTGCAAGACAGATGACTGGGAAAAATAACTGCAATATGTTTGATAGACAAAGAGTTAATACAATTAATGCTTCATTAACCTCTGTCAATAATAATGAAACTATGGATAATAATTAACCTCTATCAATAATAAAGAGTTGAACACCCAGAGATAAAATAAGAAAAAGAACATGTAAGAGCAACCTATTGAAGAACTGTAAATAGCCAATCTATGAAAAGATGTTGAATATTATTAAGAAATATAAATAATACAAATAATAATAGCAATATTCCAATGGTGGTTTATCAGACTGGCAAAACTTTAAAAGTTTAACAAAACCCGTTTAGTGAGCTTGTGGGGACGCAGAAATTCTCATTTGCCGTTTGTGGGGTATAAATTGGTATGCCAATCTGGAAGTCAGTTTGCAATTTCAGTTCTAGGAAATAATTGGAATAGTGTGAAGAGATCTGATAAGAAAGGGTACTTAGTCCAGTGTTCTTTCATTGCAAAAGTGACTTTTCCAGGGCACATGGAGAAGAGAGAAATAAAGGTGAAGGAGGTAGAAATGAAAGTTTCAAAATGGTTTTGGAATTAATGACTGTGTCCCGGTGGTTTGGGGACGTCCCCCCCCCACACTTCTTCCATTTTCTAAATCCTTGGCAAGCTTACCTGTGAAATCCTCTCAGGACATGGGATCCATGATGTCTGTGAAGTCGTTGAAGTACTGGCTGGAAGGTTGATTTGAACCAGCCTCTTGACTTTTTAAAATTTGTTTCAAAATATTTTTAATTTTTAAGTTTTGTAATAATTTTAGATTTAGATATATGTTGCAAATTGAGCACAATTCAAGTTTTCCAAATGCTAACATCTTACCACATTCGTTTTATCATTTCTCTTTTCCCACCTCCACATTTTGAGAAGTTGCAGATATTATGACCTGCTATCTTTGAATACTTGATGGGTTTCATAAAAACAAGGGCATGCCCTTATATAACTGTAGTTTGATGATCAAAGTCAGGAAATTAACATTGACCCAGCACTGTTCTCTAATCCACAGCCCTTTTCTGTTAGTTGTCTCACTAATGTCCTTTAGATCAGAGTTGTTCAGTCACATTACTGTTGTCATTTTAAATCTGAAATTATGTGTTGTGGAGTCCGTCCTGTTCATTGTAGGATGTTTAAGGGTATTTCTGGCTTCTACCCACTGGATGCCAGTAACACCCCCTCCCAGTTGTGGCAACCAGAAATGTTTCCAGACATTGTCAGATGTCCCTTAAGGGGCAAAATTGGTGAGAATCACTGCTTTTTAGCAAACAAAACTTATTTTCTGGTTCAAGATCCAACCCAGCATCCAGTGTTGGATTTTGTTGTCCTGGCTCAGTCCCTTGCATTTTAGAGGTGGGGTGTGAGCTCTGCCATTCCACGCACAGGCCCTTTGAGGCCCAGAGAGGAGTAGAGGAGTAGAAAACAGAAGAGCAAGTCTTGCCATGTGCATTTTTGTGACCAGGGGAGAAGTCGTATAATGGCAGAAGCCCTAGGTCTCCCTCAGATGTTCAGTGAAATTCCTAACCACTCTGCTCAGTGTTTGTGTGGGTCTGTTTTCCCAGTACAAGGCATAGGAGGTGCTTGTGAAGAACCAGATGTGTTGTTCATTGCATTCTGCAGCATTTATTGAGTGTCTGCTGTGACTCTGAGCAGACCCTGCCCTTGCCCTCATGGAGCTGTAGTCTAGTGTTGGAGACAGCTGGTAGTCAATCACCTAACCAATGATTGCAAATTGTGATTGGTGAAAAATGCCAGTTGCCGGGAGAGAAGGTGACTTTGGGGCCTGCCTTGGCCCGGGCTTGGCCTGGGTTTTCCTGGAAGGTGGTCCTGAAGAAGTTACTTTGTCTGGAATCTGATGGCAAAGGGGTGGTTGGCAGGAGCAGGAAAAGTGTTCCAGGCAGAAGGCCCAGCATAAGCAAAGGCTCAGAGGCAGGAAAGAGTGTGGTGTGTTCTAGAAAGAAGAGCAGTATGGGTGGAGGGCACTGAGCCCTGGCTGGGTGGGGGGTGAGGGCTGATGTGCATGGAGAGGTAGGTGGAGGCTAGTGTGTTGTGTCCTGGTCCATTGGGCACAGTATGGATGGGAGCAAGGGATTTGGTTTGCGCCACCTTTGGAAATAGTGATAGCAGGAGGGCAGTCTGGAGCAAATCTTTGAAGGTGCTGAAATTGGAACTGAAGTTCTGGGGATACATCCTTTTTGTTTGGGGAAAATCTTTGTTATTTAATATACCCTTGCCCAAGGATAATGTGTTCTATTTTAATCATGGCCTAGTTTTAAAGAAACACACCTACACAAATTAATGCCTTATAGAGCAAGACTTTTCAGTGGTCCAGTGAGGCAAGTTACTCAGTAGCACCTTTGAGTCTTCTTACTTTTCCAAAATTTTATCCTATTACATCAATAAGATTGAGAACGTGACACATGATTTCCCTTTACTACCTCTCACAAATTTTCAAATGTATTTCAATCCATTTTTCTTGAACTCCTTTTTTAAAATTTTAATTGTGGTAGGAATGCTTAACATGAAGTTTACCTTCTTTTCTTTATTCTCTGCCTCACTAAGGAGTGTGAAGCTTTGGACAGTAGATAATGAATGGATGGATGGGAATAACCCAGAAGTGAAGAAATACAGCTTAAAAGTTTATAAACTGACCCCTTGCCTGTATATTACTACCATTTAAAATAATAATAAAAAAAAAAGCCAACAATTTTGCTTTGAAAGGTGCTCTCTGTCTGTGGCTGAGCTGGGAGAAAACGCCTTCTGGGACTATGGGTTCCTTTACATGATATTATCGCTGACATGGTTTTGTCACTCTTCAGGTTACTTTATATGGCAATCCAACCAAAAAAGTAAACAAATTAAGGCTATCTTGCAATATTTTCTTCTTTTAAAAAAAAAATCTAGGAAAGGGTTTCACATTTTTTGAGCTTCTTTTTTTTTTCAGGAGGCTTGACCCCGGTGGTCCTGTTTTTCAGAGCACCTTCTTGTATCAGATGTGTATCCTCAGTGGTCGTAAATGAGCCCCTGCTCCAGTGTGCCAAGACTCCGAGGAAAATTTGGGAAGGGTAATTTCATGAATCTAATGGCAGGCTAACCCATCCCCTGAGTTTTTACTTTGAAGGACACAGCTTTTATTTGAATGAGTAAGCTCTGGTGTATTTAATTTTTATATAATCATTATAGCAGCTAACAATGTCATTTAAAAACGGTATTAATATACCATTCTAATGCTCCCCAAAGCCACTTCTTAGCATAATTTGAAAAAAAAAAAACAAAAAACCAGCCATTAGAGAAATATGATAAAGTTTTTAAAAGCCTACTTAAAACCTTGGCATAGAAATTTTTGTAGGTTGATGTAATTGTCTGGATGTCATAAGACCTATTTACAAAAGACACAACACTTGCATAATTTTTGCATAACTGTAATCAATATAAAAGCCCCCTTCCTCACTTAATTTTGTATTGTAATTGTTTCTCTCTTCAGCTGTGTTGTCTTTATAATTCCAGTCCATCAGCAAGCACTGTTATCTCTACCATCAAAGTATTTCCTGAATCCAACTTGTCCCACCTTTGTTACTCTCTAGCTTGAACCACTGCCATTTCTTGCATGGACTGTAGCAGTAGCTTCCTCCCCAACCCCTGACTCAGCCCCTTCAGTCTGTCTGCACAGCAGCCAAAGTGACCATTTAATCCTTGAATCTTGTAGTGCAGGTAGAGTTAAGTCCAGACTCCCTGTGTTGGCCTCAAAGCTCCTGGGTGCTGTGGTCTCTCTTACCTCATCTTCCAATGCTCCCCCCCTTGGCTTCAGGTGTACCTGCTGCTGCAGGCCTTTCTTTGTATTCACTCTTTCCTCTGTTTGGAACACTGTTCCCCAGATCTTCAGGTTCTGCCCAAATGGCCCCTCGCCAGAAATAAACAAATACTTGATTTTTTTATGGCTTTATAGTAATCCATTTAGTTGATAAGATTTACTTAAATACTGCCCTTTTTATAAATATGAAGGTTGTATTTGGTGATGCAGTGAACATCTTTTAAAAGGTTTATTGATGATGATATGACAGTTAACATAGAAGTGTGCAGAAATAGTTTGTAGGTATGTATGCATCCCATTTATATTTAATAGCCTTTTGTTGATTTAATTCAGCTCTGTCTCCTAAATAAGTAGCCAGAGCTAGCGTGACCATTGTCTAAGCAAGGACACTTTTTTTTTTTTTTTTCTTTTTTTGTCTTTTTTCGTGTCCGGCAACAGATCGCAACCCTCAGTGTCGTGCCTGTACCGGACTGGGACCGGCAACGGGATCGCAACCCTTGGTGCTGCGCCCACACCTCGCTCAGCCAGTGAGCGGGAACCGGTCTGTATGTGGGATCCGAACCCTTGGCGGGAGCGCCACCGCACTCCGAAGCGGCACACTGTAGCAGTGCGCCACCGGGCCGGCCCTAAGCAAGGACACCGGGAGCGCCACCGCACTCCGAAGCGGCGCACTGTAGCAGTGCGCCACCGGGCCGGCCCTAAGCAAGGACACTTTTTTAAAAAAACAGCCTTATGAAGCGGCACACTGTAGCAGTGCGCCACCGGGCCGGCCCTAAGCAAGGACACCGAGGTGTAATTTTACATACCATAAAAATTCAACCATTGTAATTGCACAATTCAATGATTTCTTTAGTCGATTTACAGAGTTTTGCCGCTGTTAAAGTGGCTGTACCATTTTTCATTTTCACAGCAATGTAGAAGTTTCTTCTTATCTTCTGACTTCTAGTATTGTCTGTCTTTTTGATTATAGCCATTTTAGTTAGTGGGTAGTGGTATCTCGTGAATTTTAAACAGGGACACTTTTTTTTGAGTTTTTGTTTTTATTGTGTTAAAATACACATAACATTTACTATGTACAATTCAGTGGCATTTAGTACATTCAAAATGTTGTACAACTGCCACCATTATGTAGTTCCAGAACATTTTCATCACCCTAAAAAGAAATCCACTACTCATGAACAGTTACTCCCCAGTCTGCCCTTCTTAGTCTCTGGCAACCACCAGTTTGCTTTCTGTTTCTATGGATTTACCTATTCTGGACATTTCATGTAAATGCAATCATGTGTGATCTTTTGTGGCTGGCTTCTTTCACTTAGCATAATGTTTTCAAGGTTCATTTGTGTTGTAGCATGTGTCAGTACTTCATTCCTTTTTATGATTGAGACCTGGGAGGAGAGATGTTGGGTCATGGGGGTTATGCATGTTGTTTGTTTGTTTGTTTAATTGTGGTAAAATAACAAAATTTACCATTTTAACCATTTTAAGTATATAATTCTGTTGCATTAAGTACATTCACACTGTTGTGCAACCATCCCTTCCACCTGTTTCCACAATGTTTTCATCATCCCATGCTGAAACTTTGTACCCATTTAACACTAATTTCTCTCCTCCCCTTACCCCAGCCTCTGGCAGCCACCATTCTACTTTCTGTCTCTATGAATCTGACTACTGTAGATACCTTATATAAATGGAATCTTACAGAATCCTTCTGTGACTAACTTATTTCACATAATATAATGTCTTCAGGGTTCATCCATGTTGTAGCATGTCAGAATTTCCTTTTTAAGGCTGAACATTACATTTTATGTATATACCATATTTTGTGTATCCATTCATCTGCCTTTGGACATTAGGGTTATTTTCACCTTTTGGCTATTGTGAATAATGCAATGCTGCTATGAACCAAGGTATGCAAATTTCTGTTCAGGTCCCTGCTTTTGTTTCTTTTGAGCATATACTCAGAAGTGGAATTGTTGCTTCATATGGTAATTGTGTTTAACTGTTTGAGGAACCTGGTCATGCATGTTTTTAACTTTATCAGATGTACCATAAACATGCTAATGTATATTACACTTTAGATTTTTTTTTTGATTCCTTTCTTAGATTAAATCCTAGGTGTGATTACCGGTTTAAGGGTCATGGACAAATGTTTGGTTCTGCAAATATGCTATCAAACTGCAAGTGTTCCAGTTGATACCAGCTCCATCTGTCTAAACACTAGTTCAACTGTGGGCACTTTAATTAAAAGCATACTGACACTTGATATTTTCATGTAAAATAATCTTCCCCTGGTTACTTAATACTTGTGAAATATAACGTACACATTTTAAAGAGAAGTTATTAAGAAAATTAGGAACCCAAAGTATTTTTTTCTGTTTATTTCCTCATAAAACAAATTCAAGTGGACAGTAACATTCTCCATTTCTTGAGTATTTTCCTAGTGGTTCAACTCTGGACTGGACTTATACACATTAATTTTTCCTTTTAAAATAAAATAGATTTCTGTATAGTTGTAGTTTTCTGTCTTAGTATTAGAGTCAACCTAACCTGTAATGTAATTATCATCTGCTTTTTTAGGTTTCCATACAAAGCCTGTTGGAGTTACTGTTTCTGAAAAACACTGTATTTGGTTTTGACAATTTGGGGCCTCTGTAGCAGCTTCCTTCTGTCTTTGCTTTGCCCTGCCCCTTCTTGCCCTCTCTCATTGCACAAGTCAGCATGTCCGAGCGGACCGTGCTGTACTCAGTTGCTCAAGACTGCCCTTTAGCCTCATGTTGGAGACCCTGTTTCCAAATGTGACTGAGTTGGGTGGATTGGCCTTCTCTGCGTGACAGCTCCTCTCGGGGTATGTATCACTGGAGTGGGTGTGGGTGTGTGGTCAAGTGATAGCTCAGTACCTGACACCAGTTCACACGGAATTGAACCAGTGTAATTGTTTGTCCTTTTTCTTAGAAGGAGTTGCTCTGGTGGCAATTAAGGCCACAGTCGTTCCAGACAACTCCCCAGTGTCAGGTTTTGTTTCTGTCTCTGAAGTGTGGTTTTGTTGTTGGCCTTTTCTTTCCAGTTCCACATGGGTTTCTCTGCTTGTCCTTCCCTCTTTTCTGGAGACCCCCTTTGCTGCCCTTTTCAAGTAAAATGTCTCTCTGTGGGGAGAGGCAGAAAAGGAAGAAAAAAGGGAGAATTGTACTTGTCCTTTGGGGGCTGGAGGGTGAGCCGGGAGGCAGTGCTGTAAGGGGTTGGGAGAGGGCAGGTAGGAATCAGAGCTACTGCCTTCTAGTCCTGCCTCTGCTGAGGCTTGAGACCTCTCCCATGTTTGTGAACCTCGCAGGGCCTCAGTTTCCCCTTCTGTCTTTTGGACCTTGGTTTCCTCATTTACAAAATGTGTTCCTAATACTCATTCTGCACTGCCTGTTGGTTTGTGAGAGTAAATAAAATGTAGTAATAGATAACAAGTGCTTTGTGTTGTTCAGCAAATCTTAATTGAGTACTCACTAGTTACCGGGTAGGGTTCTGGGTACAGGTAAAACAGTAGGGAACGAATCATCATCCAGAGGTGGCGCTGGTACTTCCTGAGGCCCCTTACATGGGGGGATGTGCACCAGGCTGTGCACCAGTCTCAGGTCTGCTGCTGGTTTGCTCTGTGACATTTGGTCACTTCCTCAGCCTCTCTGATGAGAGTGTCCTCTTCCACTAAATGAGGTGGTTGAGTCAGTAGATTTTAGCTCTAAGTTTGTGGAATCACAACTTTTCTGGTATAGAAAGTAATTACTAAGACTGAGTTCTCTGAAGATGCTTAGGTAAGGCTGTGAACTTCATGATCCTTAGGAGTTTTTTAGAAGGTCGTCTGTCAGACATGGTTACAAATTGTCACATGCGTCTCTGGCACCAGTTTGGTATGCGTGTGACTACTTGAATCTGTGCCCTTTAATCCTTATAATTTTAAGAAAATGGAATTGTTTCCAAGTCTATAGAATGGTTTGCAAGTAGCTGAGTAGGGAGGTGTCTTGTCTTGAGAAGGCTTTAGAACATTGCTGCAGGTTTGCAGTCGCTGCCAAGGGTAAGGGTTCCTGCTTCCAGCTAGACTTCCTCAAACCCAGACCTGGGGTCACACTCCTCACCCACTGCCTTTGGGGCAAGAGGGAACCTGGGTAAAGAAATGGAGTCTGGTAGGGATGGGGAGGGAATAATTGGAAAAAGATGGGCCTTTGTGATGTGGCTGTTTTTGATGAGTGAAGGCTCCTTTTCTTCTAGTCAGCAGAGGCAAGACTAGAAGGCAGTAGCTCTGACTCCTACCTGTCTTCTGATTGACTTCTTGTTCTTTGATTGTGCCCTGGCCTCTCGGAAGAAGTCAGCATGTTAAGGATCAGGGGGCCACTTACTCTGTGTAGCAGGGAAGTGCTACGAGTGGTGGCTGCTCCCAGACACAGCCCCTGGGATGTGCGACCCCTGCTCTGGTTGCATAGAGGAATTTAGGGTGGGAACAGAGCTTCTCTGCAGCCGCACGCCTGTGTTCTACAGACAAAAAAACTGAGCCTCAGACAGGTGAAGACATGAGTGCTGGGGTGACAGGACAAAGCTGGGGGCAGAGGCAAGGTTGGGATCCCTTTCTCCAAGCTCTTGGAACAGCACTCCTGGCTGGCACCCAGGGCCTCTGGGCATCTTCCAGCAGGTGGCAGTCACGGTGCTGGTTTCCTTCCGTTGTCTCTTCCCTGGCAAACAGGACAAAGCTGGGGGCAGAGGCAAGGTTGGGATCCCTTTCTCCAAGCTCTTGGAACAGCGCTCCTGGCTGGCACCCAGGGCCTCTGGGCATCTTCCAGCAGGTGGCAGTCACGGTGCTGGTTTCCTTCCGTTGTCTCTTCCCTGGCAGTCTTCTTTTCCTCTTTCCTCTGTGCCCTTCTGTTTCTCCCTCTTCCTCTGCTTTGCCAGACTTTTCGCTCACTAGGCTTTTCCTCTTTGTCTTGCCCTTCTCTTATACTTCCCTCTCTCACTGTTGTTTCCCAGATTTGCTGCAGACTGGGTGAGTTATTTAGGGATAATTTCCTCCTAGACAGCTCTTCTGCATACTTTGCCTTCCTCCCACATGTGCAGTTCTCTGTTCTCCTGGGGCTAGCCCTCCAGCTCTGGTGTGCAGGCAAAGAGGCCCAGAAGCCCCCTTGAAACTAGCCCCTCCCCATCTGGGGTGGCCGCCACCCACAGCATTGAACTGCTCCATGGAGAAGGTGGGTTATGATGCTAGATATACTGACCTCCTCCGAGAGGCCAGGGATCTGTGTTTTTGCATGAAATTCTCTGATTTGTAAATGTCGGGCACGAATTTAGAGCTATTGCCTCTGCTGTAAAATGTAAGCATCACCACAGACACCTGGCAGATGGCCTGAGTCAGGTGTAGAGTGGATATAACTGTTACCACAGCCCCAGACCTTCTGGATGCTGAGCAGGCTCTAGCCCTGTCTCATACCTCCCAGGCAGCCATAAAGGAAGCCCCCATCCCGGGTACAAGGGCCCACTCCAAATCTGTGCCTTGGAGAAAACCTAGGAAGGGTTATAGCTCTGATGAGGTGAAGAGCCCCGTTATGCTCTGTTCCCAAGGTGGAGCTGTAAGGATGGTGGACATCGGATTAGGGTTTGCCAAGTGATTGAGGGGGAGTTCACTTCACCTGGGACTTTGTTCCATGCTGGACAAAGACCCAGGGTAATACTGAGAGAGGCGCTTGAAAAGACCTTGACAGTAGGTGGCTCCACCTCCATTGTGCTGAAGGCTGGATGTTTGTCCATCTGGGTGGGCAAGCGGTTGACAGAAGACCTGCAGCCGTTGCTTCTGCTTCCTACTCTTTGTTCCGTCATCCATCTGACACTCGCTGTTGCCCAGCGAGGTGCTAAGGGTTGGGTTGGGTGCGAAGACGGGCGCTTCAGAGCTCTTTCTCCTGAGGGGCTCACAGTTCGTGGGGAAGAGACATGGAGAAGATACTTCCAACCTTGCAGTGAAATCATGTATGTTCTAAGTACTGTGGTAGCCAGAGAAGAGAGGTCAAGAGACGCTTTGCAACCCAGGGTGACATTTGAGTGATATTTTAGGATGGAGTTTGCTGGCCAGTGAAGGGCATTCTAGGCAGCTAAAACAGATGGTGTAAAAACCCAGATTTGTGGAAAATATATTTGGAGGATGGTGAGAAGTTGGTATGGCTTAACTGAAGGGAAATTGGAGAAAATAGCAGAGGCTGAGTTTAGTGAGAAAGGCTGTTCGGGTATTGATTTAGCTGCTAGAGATCAAAACAACAGTGGCCCCAAAAAGGTAGGCATTTATTTTTCTCTCTTAAAAACCAAGTGGAAGGTGGTCTAAGAGGGCTCTCTCCTCCAAGTTGTCCAGGCAGCTGGGCTCGCTCTGGTCATCCCTGAGGTGTTGTTGCCTTTACTTCTGTGGCTGAAGATGCACCTGTTCAACTCACGATTGGACAGGAGGAAAGGGCACGGCTTGGAAGTTCTGTTTACTTCCTGTTAACCAGTCGTGTGGGCATGACTCACAGCAGAGAAAGCTAGAAATGTACTTTTTAGCTGGGTGGCCATGGACCCAACCACACCTTGGGGGTGACATTACCAGAAGGGAGAAGCAGAGTCTGGGTATTGGGAAACAATCAGTAGCCTGTGTCCTAGGATGGTGCAGGCTGAATCATGAAGCACTTTGTAGGGAGCTGGGAGCTTTTCAAAGCAGGGCAATACTGTGATTAAAAAGGGGTCTTTCCAAAGATGATGCCAGCAGCAATGTGTGCAGCAACCATGTGGGCTGTTATAGTCACTAGGAAGGGAGAGATGTCAAGGGGTCTTTCTCTTCCCTCTTTGCCTGGCTTAGCCTGGCCTTCTGGTGGCTTGACAGACAAGGGTTGGTGGGGTTTTGGGCCGTTGTTACTACAGATCTGTCAGAATTCATGGACATGTTGGGGTTTGGGTTCTATCAGGAAATTGACACCATTTATTTGAGACTTATCCGAGAACACATATTTATAGCTTGTTACTAATGTGAATTAGAGCTGTGAAGAAATGATGACCATCAAGAGCATAAAGGGTTTCTTTCCTCCAGGTTGGGCCAGCAGTGTCTGTTCACACCAAGAGCTTGAATAAGCTCCAAGAGAGGGGCAGGGCTGTCCTACTCAGGCCACTGACCCTCTATGGTTCTACAGACAAGTTACTTCAGTTCTTGGCTCTGTTTCCTGAATCATTCCGACACCTCCCTAATTTGTCAGTGTGTTTAATTGAATATTCCTGCCACATGTATGAAGTCTTCCACCTGGTTAGAACCAAAACTTCCTTATGATGACATCCTGGAAATTCCCCAGCATTTCAAGTGCACCCTCCTGGGAGCCCGGCTGCAGGTAGCAGACGGAAGAGCACAGCTTTCAGTCACACCAACTTCCTTATGATGACATCCTGGAAATTCCCCAGCATTTCAAGTGCACCCTCCTGGGAGCCTGGCTGCAGGTAGCAGACGGAAGAGCACAGCTTTCAGTCACACTGCCGAGGCTTTTCATACTGGATCTGCCATGTAGTTGGCTGCATGACCCTGACCAACAAGATATTCCACCGCCCCTGTAAATCTCAGCTTCCTCATCTGTAAAACAGAGCAAATACATTTGTGTCCTGGATTGCCAAAAGGGTGAGAGAATGCTCTGAAGGCACCTGGCTTGGTGTTTGGCCTGTTGAAATCATTCCTGGGGAATTGTGGAAGGCTCCAATATTACGCTTACCTGACTTCTGGCCCTGCCACCAAGAAAAAGGAGAGCTCCTTGGGCCACTTCATAATCCTCTCCTATGCTCTAATTCTCTGGGCCTTCCAAGCATCTGAAAACTTCCTGATGTTTATATGGCTGGTCACATTACAGAAAAATCAAATATACAGAGTTTTTCAAAAGGGTGTTTTGGCATAGCCTTACCTTTTGATACTTTATCTCACTGGTCCTCATATGCTTTAAGGAAAGTGATATCTCTTGGGCACAAGAACCCACACTGTAAATAGGTTGACCTTCAGCTTTGGACATGGAGGGACAGGGTCTCAGCTTTTGAGCAGCTGCTAGCATGCTCGCAAAATGACACTTTATTCTTAGAAGGGATTTTTTTCCCCTGGAGTTCGTGACCTTCACAACCACCCAATAGCATTGGCAACAGAAGATGCCAGCCTGTCGTGAGGGTTGTGCCGTGCAGGAGTGTGTTGGTTCCACGTCTTTTTCCTAGGGATAGGCTGGCACTGCGTTTGTGGAGCTGCTGTGGAATGATGGTTTTTGGTTAGATCCATGTTCAGCCAAAATATGCCACCAAAGGGCGTCAGCCCTCCTTGACCTCAGGTCCCCTCAGTCAGATGGTGGCCATTTTATGGCCTTTCCCAGAGATGAGATTTATGGAAACTTACTCTTCACTGACAGTGAGAAGAGGAAATATTTGCTTGTTATGGGTCCATCTTGAACCTTTTGGATGGTGTTTTGTTGCTACAGGGAGAAGAGAAGAAATATGCGATATCTTCTGTCTTGAGGTTGGGCAACTGGTTGCTCTGTCCTAGGGAGGACATCTATTTGTGGCAGACCTTTGCAGAGTGATAGAGCAGGTCTGGTCTGGTTTTTGGCTGCCTGAAATGCCAAGTGTGCTTGCTGCGACATTTCCCACATTAGGCAGAGAAGCCTGCCCATTCGGATGTAGTCCCCTGTCCAGGACTGCAGTGCTTCCCTAAAGCTCCAAGCAAACTTTGGAATGCCCTCATTTTCTAATGATTAACTTTTTCCTTAGCACTTTGAGAAGCCATGCTGACTTCCTGAATGGCGATGTTCTACAGTGAAGCTTTGCGTATTGAATTGAGTAAGAATGGGTGGTGCATGGTGGTGGGCAGCTGCGGGAGGGCTAGGTGCTGACAGGTGTTTTCAGTGGGCTCCTACCCAAAGGCTGATGACTCCTAACTGTTCGCCCTCTCTTCCTGTTATTGCATATTTTTTTGCCTGCTGTGTGGCTTTCTTATTAAATATGGAGAGACAGGGATTTTGCTAAGTCTGGCATAGCTGTTCTTCAGGGCGTAGGTGTCTCCACGTTCTACTTGAGTCTGAGCAGCCTCTGCAGTCATTGCCCTTCTACCTTCTTGGCCTTGGCTCAAGCAGGGAGAGGTGGGTAGGGACTGGTCCTCCCTGCTGTTCCTGTTTAACTTCTCCAAAGAATCCCTGCCCAAGGCGCTTCCTGCTTCCTCTGAAGGCTGCCTCCTAGCATCGGGGATGTACTCCCACCATTTGCACCAGTCATTCCCTCTGTGTGTGTGTATAGGGCTGGGCTTTTCTGCTTTAATTTGATCCTACCTTCTGTGTTTTAGGAATACGGTTGTGCGCTGTGTAGTGATACTTCAGTCAACAATAGACCACATATATGACAGTGGTCGGAGCAATAGGCTGTGTCATATAGCCTAGGTGTGTAGTAGGTTTGTGTATCTAGGTTTGTGTAAGTGCACTCTGTGATGTTCACACAACGAAGTTGCCTAATGAGGCATTTCTCAGAATGTATCCCTGTTGTTAAGTGATGCATGACTATACCTCATAATGTAATCCATCCTTAGCACTCCTCCTTACTTTTCCATGCTGTTGTGTGGTTTTATTTATCAAGCGTTTTTTCTCCCCTGCCTTCCTAACACTTTGGAGAGGGACAGGAGACTGAAGTATTGTTTGATCCTCCACCTTGATCCAGGTTCCCACCTTTGTTTCCTACTTCAGGGCAAGAACATAGCACAACAATTTTAAGAGTTGACTCCAAGAGTATTCTTGTCTTTTGATTGGTTTTTCCCCATTGAAGACTCATTCCTAGAACAAAAGGTAGGGTTAAGTCTTCTCTCTTGTCCAGTTTGGGTGTACCACAGTGCTTGGTTTATTTATGGGCTGACAAGACCACTGTCACTCCTACAGGCTGTTTACCATCATAGGTCTCAAAAGCCTTCTGCAAAATGGGCTGATGCGGTGGCTGATGTCAGAATTGGTTGATCAACAATTAACACTCACCTGTTAGCATTTATTTAATTCATCCTCTATTTCTTCTTTGACAAGTAAGCAGTGGGGTAGAGAAGTGGGGTAAGATTGGTCCATGTCCTGGTTATGTTTGCCATGTTGGCATGTTTACAATTTAATTAAAAGGACTGCATTCATGTGCTTAATATGAATAGGTCTGCCATCACAAGTGCTGTTATGCACCCCCTGAGCACAACCTGGGTCAGGAGCTGTGGGCACAGGTGGTGGACTGAGGACATCTGTATATGGAAGTTTGCTATCTCACTGCAAGTTGTATCGGAGACTCAAATACCCAGGAGACAGAACTTAAGTGTAGTAACGGAAGTTCTGACAAAATGCTGTGTGAATATAGAAAGGGGAAGAGAGATTAATTCTGCTTGGAGTGTTCAGAACACCTGTATATCAGGGAAGAGGTGGTGTTCAAGATGTGCCTTGGGCCGGCCCGTGGCTCACTCGGGAGAGTGCGGTGCTGATAACACCAAGGCCCCGGGTTCGGATCCCATATAGGGATGGCCGGTTGGCTCATTGGGTGAGCGTGGTGCTGACAACACCAAGTCAAGGGTTAAGATCCCCTTACCGGTCATCTTAAAAAAAAAAAAAAAAAAAAAAAAAGCTGTGCCTTGAAGGATGGGCACCTATTGGTATAATTGTTGGATGCTGCATAAGGATACAAGTGTTGCAACCTCAACTGTCGTGTTCACCATGTGTCTCTTACACCTCTGGTACTCAGGATACATTTGGATGGATGGATGGAAGGAAGTGTGGATGAATGAACAGATGAATGAATAAATTAAGTGAAGGGAGAATTCTAGGTGAGGGGGATAGTTTCAATGGTAAAAGAATGGCAGAAAGAAATTAGGCATATAGGTGAAATTATAACTGGCTTGGTGTAAGTGTAGAGTGCTTGAGAGAGTATGGCCAAGAGAAAGGGTTGATGAAGGCTCAGGGATTTCAGCTTTTCTTCCCAGATAGTGGGCACTAAACAGCAGGAATTGTCTTGGGCGGGAGTTGGCAGTGGTGTAAGTGTAGAGTGCTTGAGAGAGTATGGCCAAGAGAAAGGGTTGATGAAGGCTCAGGAATTTCAGCTTTTCTTCCCAGATAGTGGGCACTAAACAGCAGGAATTGTCTTGGGCGGGAGTTGGCAGTTAGCATGCATAATTCTAAGTTTTGAAGTAGAATTTAACTTGGAAAAAGACCTCTGATAGACCTTGTCTGGCTTTCCCATGCTATAGATAAGTGATCAAAGACACCTGCTGCAGGCCACAAGTTTAGTTAGCCAGCAGCAGCAGGACACAGTCAGTTCTGGGCTCTCATGTCTTGGTCTGGTTGGTCTTCTCTCCAGATGTGTGCAATAGCACCGATCTTCCAGAAGTCGAAATCATTAGCCTGCTGGAGGAGCAGCTGCCTCATTACAAGTTAAGAGCTGACACCATCTACGGTTATGACCACGACGACTGGCTCCACACCCCTCTCATTTCTCCAGATGCCAGTATTGACCTCACAACCGAGCAAATTGAAGAGACGCTGAAATACTTCCGTAAGTCGTTGCTTTCATGTTGTGACACTGTGAGATGACCAGTCCTTCTTAGCCATGGCCTTACGTGAGATCTTGTACTGTTTTCCATGTCTTGTGGCCTGCCATCTGTGGAAAGGTTGTCAGAGAAATGGCTGTAGGGCTCAATTTTAAATGTTCTGAACAGAAATTTTAGAGTAGTGGGGACCAAGTACAGTTTTCATTTGAACCAACTTTCTTTTAACCATACAGAAGAATTTGAAATGTTCCCTTTCCCCTTCTTAGCAAAAGTATCACATGAGTCCTTAGAAATTCTTATTGGAAAGGAGTTTGTCTGCATTTAAAACCAAAGGTATTGGGAATATCTAGGCACCTCATTTATGTGAGGTAGCAAGATGTATACCAAGGCTGACGACCCTTGCATGAAAGCTCACTAAACTGGTTGTTTGGGAGAGTCAAAATGTCACTGCAGCAGCAACCAGTCATGCTGAGGGCTGCAGAGGTGATACCTGGTAGGTGAGCAGAACATTAGTGAGCTCTTTGAGTGAGTTCATGACGACAAGGGCATGATACTTGACATTGCAGACTTGAAAAGAAAGTGATCATTTAAAAAGTTAATACTTGATGTTTGTGATGTTTAATCAAGAGGTGCCTTTTTTAGAAGCAATGTCACTCTTTAGAAACTTATGGCAGCCCTATAATTTGCATATCTGTGTTTCCTCGTGTCACCTTCAAAGAAAGGTACAACAATCCTGCTTCTCTGTGGAAGTAACTTGGTTCAAAACCAGCTTATAATGCATCTCTAAAAGTTTTCTGTAGTTATTCTCCCCAGTACAGACTGATCTCTCGAATATTCTTGAATTTGTGAGATCATTTATAATAAACAAGTTGGAACTATGAGTTTCTCCTTTAAGGTGCATCTGGGGCCATTTTCAGGTTTTCTGTATTAGATATTAATAAGACAGGAAATTTGTTTAAATTGACCTGTGTTTTTATACCTAATGCAAACCCTACAGTTTCTTTGTAAACACTGCAGATAATCAGTTTCAATAGGAATAAAAATAGAATAATCCACACCGTGATAGATATGAAGCATATTAGACTTGTACTAATTTAAAGTTGAAACTTTAGAACATCTGATTATGTCTTGAAGTGTATTGAAAGCTCTCTGCAAGTCACTTTTCTTTACTCACGGCATCTGGACCAGCAAGCAAATGTGGTATTGTGTAGGAAACTGCATCTGGAGGAACCTCCTTGCTAGGTTCTATATTTGCTTCCTTCAGACGGTGGAAGAAGTCTACAATAGAATTCACAACAAAATTATTTTTCGGGAAATCTGTGTTGCTCTCTGTTCCTTAGGAGACCACCCTGTGATTCTGTAGGACTCTTCATGGACCTTTCTGCCACAGGAGGCTCCTGGTCCCTTCTCATGGGTCCCTTCTCACCTATGCTGACTTACCACTGACATTTACAGTGTAATTGGAATTTCGTCCCTGGGCACTGCCACACAATTTTCACAGAACTTTGACATGAATTGCCTCATGTTATCCCTGTAAAACATCTACAGTTGGGCAGGGCTGGTTTTATTATAGAGCAGGTGGAAGCGTGGAGGAGTCAGTGTTTATTCCATAACACCTATCCAGAGTTTCTAAAGTCCGTTTAACAGTAGTCTTAAACAGAGATTGTGTCCTTTGTTTGTTTTGTTTTTATTTATATGTTTAAGAGAAAAAGGAAATCTTGGTGGATTTGGCAGTGAATAACACAACCTATAATAAAACTGGAAGAACCAAAATAAACACTGAGCAGAGATTCTGAAAGTTCTTACATCATGGTTGTATCCAGGTCTTACCTTAATTCTGTATTTTCTTCTATGTTCCTGTTCTTAGAGCAGAGTGGCTATTTGCCAAATATCTGTTAATGGAATGATCAGGCCTTAACTGTTAACCTAAATACAGGACTTTGTAGAGCAGGGCTCTCAAACTGAGGTCCTAAGTTCCCCAAAGAGTCTGTAGGGAGAATTTAGGGGTTCTATGAACTTGTAAAGGAGAAAAAAAACTACATCTTTATTTTCACTCAGTTCTAACTGAAATGTAGCATTTCCTTTCATTATGAATGTAGACAACAAAGCTCAGTGGTATTAACAGGAGCTGTGACTTTGTCAGCAGTAGAAATCACAGATATCTTCATGTCATGCTATGGTGGAGGCATCCACCCTTACCAAGTGAATGACCTTTTCAGAAAAGTTTCAGAACTTCCCCAGTCAGATAGACTTTAAATTCCTGATGAGGTTGAGAAACACAGAAAGTTAAAATTAAAATGACCCACAAAGCAAATGTGTCCACAAATATGGAACATTTGGGATTAAATGGAGAAAACCAGGAGGAAAGAATAGTCAACATTTGATGCCTGTTGTGTGCCGGGCACTGCTTTTAGTGCTTTGCATATATCTCGTTTAATCCTCACAGTGACCTTTGAATTTAATATTTTTGCTCTCCCCATTCTACAGATGAGGACGCTCAGGGAAGTTAAGAAGCTTCCCCATAGTCACACAACTAGCAAGGTGGGTGCTGAGATTCAAACCTAGATTGTCTGGTCTGACTCCATATCTTTACTGTCTTTCAGAGAAGCTAAAAAAGGAGAAAAAATTCTAGTTTAGAAATAGAGCTTACTTGGTGAAACAAGAAAAAACAAAACAAAAAAAAACTATCCCCAAACCTCAGTTTCAGAATAGGTCAACAGCTTATTTATTTATAAAATATACATCCAACATAATCAATATTCATATTTTTTTATTGACTTAAGGTCACTTTCCCAAGTGATACTTATCCTGATGTAGCTTAATTTGAAGACGAGGTTTCCTTTTTCCCAGTGATTTTCGCCTCCATCCTGTGGTCTGTAGGGCACATTTCCCCAGTCCCAGGTGAGGATGACTAAGTGTGCTGCAGACTTTTCTCGTCACATAACACTCAGGAGACACCAGACATGAAGGTTGCCGTGTCAGTTGTTAGGTGGCTATGACTCCCTTTGGTTCCTCCTTCCGGGGGCCACTCTATGTAACTTTTTGGTTACGGAGCATTGGTTGAGAAAAGAAATCCCTCCATATCTCATGTGCATTTGATTTGCTGACTACTCGACCTCTGAGTTTACTTGGAACAATGTTTTTCTTAGGTGGAAGAGAAGGTTATGAAGCAAGTAAGAGTTTTAAGATATTGTTCCATTGTTTGTTTTTGCTGCCAAGTAATGTAAATGAATCAGCCAACAAGTATTTATTGAGTGACTGGTATATACCTGTAATCTTTTGAGACCTTGACTTGTTTGGGTTTTAGCTGAGGTTTTCTGATTAGGAGATAAAAACATCTCCTGGATTATTGATTTTTTTTCCATTATGTAAGTAACCAAGGGACTTTACACTGGGTTGGACCAATGCAGGAAGCTCTCAAGGCCTTAGGCTGACATCCTACACTGAGTTGCTTCCATTGCTCATGTGGGAGGAGGGGTGAGGTCTGGGAACCTGCATATTAAACCAACTCTCCTTGCCATTTGGAGTTTTTAAAATTTAATTTAAATTTAAATAAAATGTTATAGTCCGTTATAGTCCAACCATAATTGTGTGCATGGAACCCCTGAGGCCCAGGGTGAAGTGACTTGCTAAGTGTGTATGGCTGAGTGTGTGAGGCCAGGAATCATGTATAGGTCTCCCTACTCTTCAGCCCAGCACTCTAGAGTGTGCCTGTGAAGTGGAACCTACAGGAATTTCATACCCCCATTTCTGCCCTTATTCATTCACTTGTGTCCACCCAGTCACAGGTGTAATGAGTGACTAGTTGATTTTACGGGTGTGCACGATGAACCCGATGTGTTACAGTTCACTCACATGGGTCTCGTCCCAGAGGAGTGGGAATCTACTCAGGATAAGGTCCGAGGACCCAGAGCATCTGGCATGGGGGTTTAACTGGACTCTGAGCACTCTACACCACTATACCTGGAGGTTCCTGTCTCCCTGTGTCCTGCTTATCCTTGAGAAGGGTTGACACAGTGGCCTCTCCCTTCTGGACCCTGTCCTGGCTTGGCTTCCAGGTCCTCACTTGCTCCCACATCTCCCTCTTGTCTCTGGCCAGTCTTTCCAGCCTCTTTTACCGGTTCTTCCTCTTCTTCCTCTGACTTTCAAATCAGTGGCTCTCAACCCTGATGCACCTAGAGTTTTTAAAAACCTATCTTCTCTAGGCTCCACTCTCAGAAATAGTAATTCCAGTCTTCAGGTGACTGTCATGTGCTTCTCTAAAGGCTGGAGTGCCCAGGCCGCTTCTCTCTGTAGCCTCTCTTTCCAAGGCTGTCAATACCAGTCACATGCTGGTGACAGCCAAATTTATACCCACCCCTGACTCCCCACCCCACCTTATCTACCCAGGCATTAGCTTAACAAACCACTGCCAAAGGTGGATTTTTCCCCTTCCATTCACAGTTATCTTGATAAATGTGACTCGGTTTATCTCATTTCCGTATTCTCCTGGCCATTCTCCTGTCAGTTCTTTCTCTGGGTATGTCCCAGGTCCCTTCTGTGACCTTTCTGCTGTCGCCCTTGAAGCCACTGTCATCTCACCCCTGGACTGCTGTAACATCTCCCTGCCTCCATTCTTGCTTCTTTGCCGTCCTGTTTTGACCCAGCAGCCTGGCTGGTCTTTCTTTGAAATTCAGTTGGGCTGTTCTGCTGCTATTGCTTCCCGTTGTTTTGCAAAGCCCTGTGACCAGGCCCTTGGCCCTCTCTCCCGCCAGCCTCTTGCCACCCTCTCCCTCGCCCCTGCAGTGGCCACACTGGTGCTTTCAGACCCGGGAACACTCCAGACTTGCTGAGCAAGTCTGAACACTCCATGACCTTGGCTTATGCTGCTCCCTCAGCACAGATGTGTCCTCCTCAGAGAAGACCTTCCTAGACCACCCCTTCTGTGCTGTTCCCTCTCCCACTTCTATTGCCTTTCTTTTTTCCCGCCTTCTTAGCTCTCATCATTCTTTGTAATACTTGCTTTTGCTTATGTAGTGATAACCAGTAGTAATAATAATGATTCACATCTATTGAGTGCTTACTGTTTGCCAGGGTTATGCTAAGGGCCTTACTTTATGAGTGCCCCAGGACATAGACCCTAGATTTGAATACATATTCAAATATCTTCCTCTTTTTTATTTAAATGGTTTTTTTGAATATATTGCAATTATTTCATCCAAATCTAATTGGCCATTTAATACTTAATTGTGTTTCACAAACTTAGTTTTCATAGAAACAATGCTTCTTATACTATTCCTGAAATAATAAAACAAAATCATGTAATTACATTAACGAGCAAAAGGCATAAACAGGATTGGGAACATGCAAATGACTGGTGGTAGAGAAAGAGCTCAGTTCACAGGAGCCCAAATTCCCAGGCACATGAGACAGTGGTCTGCTTGCTGGCGATGTCAGCAGGTGTGGGCATCGGGCTGTGGGCTTTGTGTGGCAAGTGCAGACTCACTGGGGGACTCGGAAAAGCAGGGGTTAGTTAAGAAGGCTTCATCTCTATCTCTGCCATTGCTCTTTCATGCCAGGTAATATTTGTAACTTTAGAACCCACACCTTTACCTACCATGTTATGCTTATTTTACCAACTGTCTCCCCTCTGGATGGTGAGTACCTTGAAGGCAGAGATCATGTTAGCATGTTCTCCCTTCTGTTCAGAGGGTGGAGCCCAGTATCTCCCAGGTAGGCTGACTGAAGGTGTGCCCTACTGCCTTCTCTGTATTTCCAGGCACTCTTGGTTGACCTCTAACCCAAACAAGGAGCCTCCTTAACGTGATGCATCATCTTCCAAGCTCTCTTGTTGGAGGGGTGCCAGGGTGATGATTAAACGTGAAGAGCCTTATTCAAAGTCTTTCCCATTGGGAGTTTTATTTACAGTGGGTGTTTGTGTGTAATTAAATCATGCATAGCAACATCCTAGTTTTCATTCTCCTCCTCTGACCAATCATGTCTGGCTTTTTGTTTTTCTTTTTGGCTAAGTCCCTTTTAAATGTGGACATTTATCAGTGTTGTGTCTTGGAGTCTCCTCTCTCCCACACCTTCTTTGCTTCAGCTGTTGCCTCTTTGCAGGTGATTTCTACGAATCTCTCTTCTTGGATTGGTTACCAGAATCTCACAGAAACTGAACATGTGCTTGTCATCTTTACACTGGCTTTTGTTACCACCTGCTTGACTTCCATGGCGGCCCACGTGTGGACATGCAGTCGGTACTCAGAAGTGATGCCTTTCATTCTCAGAGGCATCTTCTCCCTCTCTCCTAAATTTATGGATAGGAAATTTGCATTGCAGCCCCACTTCCGGAACCTGTTATTGCTGTCACCATGAGGAAGTCATGGAACCTCTCTATCTCAGTGATCGAGTTTGGATGTGTTGTCCCCACCAAAACTCATGGAAATCTGATCTCCAATGTGACAGTGCTGGAAGCTGTTTGAGTCATGGGGATGGATCCCTTATGAATGGATTCATGCTCTTCCTGGGGGAGGGAGGATTAACGAGTGAGTTCTTGCTCTATTAGTTCCCACGAGAGCTGGTTGTTTAAAAAGACCCTGGCACCTCTTCTCTCTCTCTCTTGCTCCTTTCACCATGTAATCTGCTTGTGCCCACCAGCTGCCTGCCACTTTCCCCTGTGAGTAGAAGCAGCCTGAGGCCCGTGCCAGATGCAGCCCTCCCAGAATCGTAAGCTTAATAAAACTGTGTTCTTTATAAATTAACCAGTCTCAGGTAGTTGTGTTATAGCAACACAAAATGGGCTAATACACTCAGTTTCCCTTTTTGTGGGTCTAAAAAAATTTTTGTCACTTGTGGGTGATGACATGGCATTGAGAGATAGAGTCCATTTCTGATTTTCAGGGTGAGGAAGCCGGCACACTTTATTATTTTAGAGAACTGTGGTGTCTACCCCATTCTTCAGCTCATGGTGGCTGGCCTTTGGTGAACAGAAATGGTCTTTAAAAGAAGTTAGGTTTTCCCACAGATATGTACATCAACTATGTTACAATAAACAGATAAATGCTTTATAATACAAAAAAAAAATATTCTGAAGTATGTGCTTTGCAACAGTAAATTTACTTTCAAGTCCCCTCTTCCCCACAAAAAAACAGAAATTAGGTTTTAAAAATGATAATATTTCTTTCTGGTCACAAAATTATGCTGATTTTAGATAATTTGGTAAATAAAAGCAAAGAGTTGACTTACTTAGTGATCACCATTCACTTTTTGTGAGATTTTTCTAGTTGTTTTTTCCCATAACAAATGTATTATGTATCTGGGAACATACGCTTTTAAAATTGATATTATATGTTGACCATTTCTCCTAGCATTAAAATTCTTGAAGAACACATTTTTTTACTGTTGCTTAATAATCCATTATTTGTATCTAATCATTTGTCTGTTATTAGGAATCTAGGCTATTTTTAATTCTTCCTCTTATATCACCTGGGTGAGCATCCTCCTACATAAGTATTTGTCCACCAAAGTCTTGATTTCCTTAAGGTGTATTTCTAGAAATTGATTTACTGGGCTTGAAGATGTGACTGTTTTTAAGCCTCTTTGAACTGCAGTATTACTAAGTCTTAGGTTAAATATCCCCTTAAATTAATGCAGTAAAAATAGCTTATTCCTGGTTAGCTTATATTGAGTTATGAAGTTAGTAAGAAAACCTGATGAATAAATGTTGAGTGAGTGAATGAATGGAATATTATTCTGTGAGGTGGGAACATTTAATCAACTTCCTGGTATTTTCCTCCCCTGAGAACATTCACTGGAGATTTAGATATTGGATTAGTCGGTTTTCTGTTGCTTATAACAGAGTATATGAAACTGGGTCATTTATAAAAACTTAAATTTATTTCTTAACAATTTCGGAGGCTAGGCAGTCCACGGTCCAGAGGGTGTGTCTCATGAGGACCTTCTTCTGGGTGGGAACTCTCTATAGGGTCCTGTGGCAACACAGGCAGTCACACAGCAAGGTTGGCAAGAGCTCGTTCATGTGCTCTCTTTATTTTTTTTATTTTTTTATTTTTTATTTTTTTTTGTCTTTTGTCTTTTTCCGTGTCCGGCAACGGATTGCAACCCTCAGTGTTGCCTCCGGTAGTTGCCCCCGCTCCTCGCTCAGCCAGTGAGCGGCCGGTCTATATGTGGGATCCGAACCCTTGGCGGGAGCGCTGCTGCGCTTCCCAAGCGGCGCACTGTAGCAGTGCGCCACCGGACCGGCCCCACCACCCTCTTAACACTGTTATAATGGGTATCAAGCTTTCATGAATTTTGGGGAGACATTCAGTCCACAGCAGATATTGTTGGATACCTCACTCTTTGGATTCAGAATT
This sequence comes from Galeopterus variegatus, assembly GCF_000696425.1. NCBI lineage: Eukaryota > Metazoa > Chordata > Mammalia > Dermoptera > Cynocephalidae > Galeopterus > Galeopterus variegatus. The sequence goes on along the minus strand of NW_007726786.1, from coordinate 341,069 downwards.
CTCTTTTTTGGGTTTCATCTCTAATTTCTGCTGGATGGTTTGTAGATTATGGTGGTTAATGATGACTAAAAAGGACATCTGTTGAGCATTTATTATGCTCCATGCACTTTTAGTTCTTCCAGTAGCCCTCAGGTGAAGACTGTTCTTCCCATTTTAAAAACAAGGAAGCCAACGTTCAGAGGGGTTCTCCATTGTCTGCCCAAGACCACACAAGAAGCAGGGTCTGAGCCCAGCTGGACCAAGCTCTTCTCCTCCGCAATATGACATCTCCACGTGCAGCCCACAACTTTCCTTTCTTACTATCTTCTGGTTTGAAAAGATCTTATGTGCTTTTGAGATTCTTAAAATGGACAGAATTTCACCTCCTCTGAGCTCTGATTTGTGATCTTCTCATCTTTAACCAAATCGTTTCACTTACAGACACCAAGCCAGGCAGTACTTATAAGCAGTTTGCCCGAAAACACCAAACTTGGTCTTTAAGAAGTCTGAACATGTCCTAAGGATTTTCTTATAAGACAGCTGAGGAAGGGTGTCTTACCTTTTTCTAAGTCTGTTGTTATCCATTAGTGAATGTCTGGAAATGACAATAGGTAATGGTGGTGAAGGAGACATCAAGTTTGCGTGAATATAGCAAATCATTGCGAGAAATAAGTTTTTTAATTCAAAGTGTTATCATCGGATTAACTTCTTAAACTTTTTTACCAAGGGTGGCTTCCTGGGAGAGAATGGTAATGCATGTTTTCTATAGAAGTTTAACTAGAATTGAGAGATGCAACTAATCCCTGTGGATTAGGTAATGTCTCTTTGAGGTTAGGATAACTTCTGTTTATAGTGAAGGTTTTCTTCTGCTTAATGGTTCTTAGTGGGGAAAAGAAGTTGAAGACCCAACAGTCCTGTGTTAGAAGGCCTTCTTCTCATCATCTACCAAATAAATGTGTGACCTTGGGCAAATCACTGATAATTGCTTTGGGACTTGGTTTTATTATGTGGCAATTAGCATTAAACATTCTCTGATTGTCTGAAGTGTGTTTTGAAAGTTTTTACTCTCTAGTCAAAGATATCCCCTTGATGAAGTTTTTTTATTGTGTTTTTGTTTTAACGCAGTTTCTTAAGTTGAGTTTTCCTGTGTTGTATAATAGGAATAAAATGAGTTTGGACTTTAAATTTCTGTTTTTTAAAAATTGTAGTGTTTGCTTTTTTTTAAAAATTTTTATTTTATTTTGTCAATATACAATGTGGTTCATTATTGTAGCCCATTACCAAAACTTCCCTCCCTCCTTCCTCTCCCACCTCCCTCCCAACAAACTCCTTTCTATTAGCTTATTGTACCAAGTTCAAGGAATTGTAATTGTTGTGTCTTCTTCCCTCCCCCACCCAGGTTGTTTGTGTATTTATTTATTTTTAGCTCCCACAAATAAGTGAGAACATGTGATATTTCTCTTTCTGTGCCTGACTTGTTTCACTTAATATAATTCTCTCAAGGTCCATCCATGTTGCTGCAAATGGCAGTATTTCATTCTTTTTTATAGCAGAGTAGTTTTCCATTGTGTAGATATACCATATTTTCCGTATCCACTCATCCGATGATGGACATTTGGGCTGGTTCCAACTCTTGGCTATTGTAAAGAGTGCTGCAATGAACATTGGAGAACAGGTATACCTACGACTTGATGATTTCAATTCCTCTGGGCATATTCCCAG
>NW_007726786.1:337918-338470 GCF_000696425.1 Galeopterus variegatus | reverse complement strand
CATTGTGTAGATATACCATATTTTCCGAATCCACTCATCCGATGATGGACATTTGGGCTGGTTCCAACTCTTGGCTATTGTAAAGAGTGCTGCAATGAATATTGGAGAACAGGTATACCTTTGACTTGATGAATTCCATTCCTCTGGGTATATTCCCAGCAGTGGGATAGCTGAGTCATATGGTAGATCTATCTGCAATTGTTTGAGGAACCTCCATACCATTTTCCATAGAGGCTGCATCATTTTGCAGTCCCACCAACACTGTATGAGATTTCCTTTTTCTCCGCAACCTCGCCAGCATTTATCATTCACAGTCTTTTGGATATTAGCTATCCTAACTGGGGCGAGATGGTATCTCAGTGTTTTGATTTGCATTTCCTGAATGCTGAGTGATGTTGAGCATTTTTTCATGTGTCTTTTGGCCATTCGTATATCTTCCTTTGAAAAATGCCTGTTTAGCTCTTTTGCCCATTTTTAAATTGGGTTATTTGTTTTTTGTTGTAAAGCTGTTTCAGTTCCTTGTATATTCTGGATATTAATCCTTTGTCAGAT
>NW_007726786.1:332967-337675 GCF_000696425.1 Galeopterus variegatus | reverse complement strand
GTCTTTTGTTATTCCATATAAATGTCTGGATAGTTCTTTCCATTTCTGAGAAAAATGTCGTTGGAATTTTGATGGGGATTGCATTGAATTTGTATATCACTTTGGTAGTATGGACATTTTCACAATGTTGATTTTTCCAATCCAAGAGCATGGGATATCTTTCCATCTTCTTGTGTGCTCTTTATTTTCTCTCAGCAGTGGTTTGTAGTTCTCATTATAGAGATTTTTCACATCCTTGGTTAACTCAATTCCTAAGTATTTTATTTTTTTTGGTGGCTATTGTAAATGGGCAAGTTTTCTTGATTTCTCTGTAGTGTTTGGTTTTTCAAATAAAAGTACCATTAAATTGCTTTCAGGTGCTAATTCCAGGAGAAATCTTAAAGAATTCTCAAACAGAACATCATAGAAATGTTATCCCAACTCTCTAAGCATATTTTATTTTATTTATTTATTTATTTTAAAAGTTGACCGGTAAGGGGATCTTAACCCTTGACTTGGTGCTGTCAGCACCATGCTCTTTGAAGTGAGCTAACCGCCCATCCCTATATAGGGATCTGAACCCATGGCCTTGGTGTTCTCAGCACTGCTCTCTCCCAAGTGAGCCATGGGCCAGCCCTCTAAGCATGTTTTATATCACCTAGGACTTTTGTTGTTAAGATTTAGATATGTGCGAGGCTTAAATTCTAGAAGATTATGAATTATTGAAAATAATTTCTATATTCTTGATTAAATCCCATGAAGACAGAACCCATGTCCGCTTGAGTGGGCCAATGTCTTCAGCCCAGTGGTTTGCATTAAACAGGCGCTTAATAAATGCTTCTCAAATAAGAGAAAGTGCAGAGACACATGTTTTTAAATTAAAAATGTGTTTCTCCTTCCTTATCTTTTTTATAAAAAACAAAACAAAATTTAAAACCCACATGTTGAATAGAATGATCATTTTGTTTGTTGCTACCTTCGAAAGATTGCCTTCATCCTAATTAAAATTGCAAGGGAAACAAATAGAGACACCGCAATATGCACTAAACCTGTACAAATTAAATGTATAAATAGCACACAGGGGTGACCTTCTGAAGGGGGTGGGGGTCAGTAGTTTTATGAGGTGGTGACCTAAGAGAAAGCATAAGGGTGTGTGTGTGTGTGTGTGTGTGTGTGTGTGTGTGTTGGGGGAGGGGTTCCCAGTGGGACAGTGAGGAGGTGTGTTCTCACCCAGACTTGTGTATGGTGGGGCAGAATTGAATGAAGGGAGGAAAGATAAATTACGAGAGTGGATGGAGGTCATACCGTGGATGGGAAGGGGATCTGATTGCCAGGGAAAACTTTTTATCATCATTTGCTAACAAAAATAATACCAAAATGTATACTTTGCAATGTACTTATAAGTAGATGCTATGAATTTCTCTCATGTAAATGCCCAAGTAGGCATGTATCCTTTCTGCTATTCCCAAGACCTGGAGAGAATTTGTTGAAAGGTAAGAACCTAAGCAAGCCCTGATTGTGTCTTCCCTCCTCTCTTGCTCACTCCTCAGGTGAGTGGACTCATCCTTTGGCCCATGTTTCACCACTTTTAGCTGACACAGATGTCTGTAAGACCAAAGGTGACTGTGCTGGCTGCATACTTTCTACACATTAGCCACACGTGGTCATGATGCCTTCACCCAGGCGTGGGCTTGGGTGCCAGACTCTGGGGGGCATTGAGGGTGCCTATCTGGGGTAGGTGATCAAAGGCAGCCACATGCCAGGGTGTCTGACAGCACCAGGAGCCTTGACGCAGTATCTGGGGAGCTGGGCAGCCAGGTCCTCATGCCAGGAGGCAGATGCAACCTCATGACCTCTAGCTTACTGTCACCTGTCCTCTTTCATTCTTTCTCATCAAACCAGATTCAATGCTGAGTAACTTTTTTTTTCTTTTTAATAAAGAACAAAAGCACTTGGCAAGCAGTTCTGTACAGATTGACCATTTTTCTTTTCATGTTAATTCAGCATGTCTAAGACAAAGCTGGAACAGACTCAGGTGGGTGGGAAATTGACATGACAGCTCAGCTCACACCCCATCCACTTCTCCCTGGTGACGGGCTCAGGCTACTGAGGTTCAGCCGAGTTTTGACAGGAGTGGAATTGGGGGCCCTTTGAGCTCCTGGTTTATCTGCATTTTGAAGTCTACAGCATCTGCTATGTGCCCTGCTGGTCATAGGAGTGAGATTTCCCATGCAGCCCTCCTAGGCTGGCAGGAGGCAAACTCAGAACTGTGCAAGCTGTGCAGTGATGCCACAGCACATTGAAACTCTTTTTCTTTCTTCCTTCTCAGAGGTAGGGCTGATTGTAATGAGAACTGTATCGAGGCTGGGATGCACTTGGCCTCCGTAGTGCTCTCTCTGTTTTTGGATGTGTTCTATGCAAGCCAGGCTCTGTTCCTCACACCTTCCCCCTGGAGGTGGGGTGGGCGCCTGCTTCTCCTGTCCCTGAAAGAGGAGGAGATGATTTGGGAGAGAGTAGTTGACAGCAAGCTGTTCCTTAGCAGCCTGCCTTCTGCCATGGGCGGCAGTGGCAACGTTTTAAGAAATAAGGCTCAGAAAGAGAAATAAGCATCCTGTTCAGTTAATTTTCTGAAGTGCGTGGTGGGAAGGCCTGTTGGTAAGTCTGTATTCCATATGAGCCCCACATTCCCCTCAAGAACTGAAGGGTAGGAAGTCCCTTTGGGGTCTCTTCTGTCCGAGGCTTCCTGGCTGCCCTGGCATGCAGGTAGAAGGCCGGCAGGGAGGAATGCTCTGGAGTCTGGGAGCACACCCGGGGTGGGGGGCGCTGAGTGGTTCTGCTAACAGGAGGGATGGGCACAGGGGCGTGTCAGAACACCTGACCTGCTTGTTCAGACGTCCACACCAGGGCCCAGGTGTGGCCAGCACTGCTCACCTGTGGGGTATGGAGGAAGGTAGCATCTGGCAAGGTCTGTGAGGTCTGAGACACTTTGGGGCAAACTCACGACAGCACCATTTGTCTTTTAACCCTCAGTTGTTAGTATTCACTCATATTTTAAATGCATTAAATAGATTTAAATATTCATATACTCACACAACTAATAATTAGAAACTTAGAAATTTTAAAAAATTCTTTTAAACATTTGAATTTGATGACACATGTATTTAATTAGATTCCCCTTTATATTGCAGACCAAATCTCTATTAGATCCTCTTTAATGCTTACAAGAGTGTATAGTCTTATAGCAGTGATCACAAAACTCCTGATACTTATGCTTAAGTGTTGGTACTGTGGGTTTAATTCATTTCTTTGTAATTTTTGAACCTGTTTTATATTTTTCCAGGGATCTAGTAATCTTAACAGAGATGAAAGAAATTACTGTATCAGAGTAGCTATATTAGTTTCCTAGGGCTTCCATAAAAAATTACCACAAATTTGGTGGCTTCAAACAGGAATTTATTCTTTCACATTTCTGAAGGCCAGACGTCCAAAATCAGGGTCTCAGCATGGTTGGTCCTCCTGGACGCTCTGAGGGAGAACCCATTCCATGCCCCTTGCAGTTCCTGGGGCTGCTGGCGATCCTTGGCTAGTGGACGCATCAGTCCAGTCTCCGCCTCTGTCTTTACATTGTCTTCTCCTCTGTCTTTTCCCCTTCTTTTCTCCTGTAAGGATGCTTATCACTGGATTTAGGGCACCCCTTAATCCAGGATGATGTCATCCAGAGAACTTTAACTTAATGACACCTGCAAAAAGACCTCTTCTCCTCTGTCTTTTCCCCTTCTTTTCTCCTGTAAGGATGCTTATCACTGGATTTAGGGCGCCCCTTAATCCAGGATGATGTCATCCAGAGAACTTTAACTTAATGACACCTGCAAAAAGACCCTTTTCACACATTTACAGCTTCTGGGTAGACATATCTTTTGTGGGGCCACCTTCAACCTGGTGCCTTTTCCTGAAATGACAAATTCTGAACATTTGGTTACTGTGACATAATCCATTGTTCCATTCTAATGACCCATTCACCTGGGATATTTGAAAACACATTCAAGGTTTGTGAGTGTCTTGCTGTTATAATTAGCAGGGTCATATTGGATTTTTATCTTCCAAGAATTTGGGGCTCCAGTGTGGGCAGTCAGCTCTCCTCTGGAGCCTCTGGCTAGTCCGTCGCCTTGTGCCCTGGGTCCGATCCTCCACCTATGTGGGTGTACTTTGTGCCACAATGTCAGGCCTTTCTGTTCTAAACACCTGCCTCCTCATTCCTTATCTGGCTGGCTTATTCATAGCCATCCTACTTACAGACGTATTTGTACAGTGCTTTATAAATGGTATTAGTGGCAGGAACAGAGCAGTCATACACACCCACCTCTCCTGCTTCCTAAAATGGATTAAAAATAACTTCCTGTCATATTCTCTGTTCCTTTATGTATCAGTTGCCTTATTCACCTGGTTAGACGTTCATTGTGAATTCATTGCATAGCCTTTACAGACTCAGTGTGTTCCCTTTAATCATCATTAACTGTATTCTCTTTTTGATGTTCAGATTGTTACAATTTTGCCCATGGGGTCCTTTTAAGCTGGCTCTCACAGCCCACTTCTACCCCAGACTTTTTTTTTTTGTCCTTTTTGAGACCGGCCGCACTGCGCTCAGCCAGTGAACCCTGTGAGCGCAACGGATCCGAACCCGCGTCAGGAGCGCTGCAGCGCTCCCAGCGCCGCACTCTCCCGAGTGTGC
>NW_007726786.1:317084-332763 GCF_000696425.1 Galeopterus variegatus | reverse complement strand
GCTCCCAGCGCCGCACTCTCCCGAGTGTGCCATGGGCTCGGCCCTACCCCAGACTTTTTTTTTTTTGTCCTTTTTGAGACCGGCCGCACTGCGCTCAGCCAGTGAACCCTGTGAGCGCAACGGATCCGAACCCGCGTCAGGAGCGCTGCAGCGCTCCCAGCGCCGCACTCTCCCGAGTGTGCCATGGGCTCGGCCCTACCCCAGACTTTTTGGAGTGATCTTTGCCTTCCTGAGCCCTGGTGTTGTAGGCCTGTCTTGATGTTTCCCAGCCCCAAGATGTGGAAGCAGCATCTCCCCAAGGAGCCGTGTTCAGGCCTAACCCAGATCTGGGCACCAGAATGTTGTGCTGGTGATGGGTGGGGGTGCGTCCTTGTTGGGCCACTTTTGTGACAGCTGGAAATAGTATTTCTTTTTAATATCATGAAGTCACATTGGTATTTAAAATTTAACTCTTACTTTCCTGATTTTTATTTTGTTCTTTAAAAAAAAGTTTCAATTAGTTTTCTCTGTGACATGCTAATTTGAGTTTTTATCTCCTTTAATTGTACCTTTTCTTGTTTTTTCTTTCAAATTTCATTTGCAAATAATCCTTAGATGTTTCCTCAGTCACTTATTGATGAAGTGGAAAAGGCTTAGGAGGTGGACCGTCCCTGGTTTATATCCATATACTCTTGGTATTTGCTGTGTGATTCTGGGCAAGTGACTTAAACTGTCTGAACCCCTTTTTCTTGTCTGCACAATGGGGGAGTAATTAGGTTGCAGAGGTCTGAGGATTAAGTGAGATATAAAGTACTGAATGACTAGTGTGCAGACAGCACTTCCTTTAATAGTGTGGTTGAAGATGCGGGTGACTGGGAGGTGGCCGCCTACATGACAGTCAGGCTTCTCTGAGGCTGCTCCTGGGACCTGTACCTGTTCCTGACTCTCCTTGGGTGGGCAGTGATAGGGGCAGTGTAGGATCATAGTTGGGAGGAGGTTGCTTTTTCAGCTGCAGTGAGCTTGGGCCAAGGGAGGGCTGTAACCCTCAGGAGTGTTGGGACTCTTGGTGTAAAGGAAAGTGGATTTGAAGCCAGATAGACCTGGATTTTACTCTTGGAACTGTCTCTGCAGAGCTATAGATGGATTCCTTTATCCTTCTGAGCCTATAAAAGAGTTTGGGTGTAGACTTGCACTTTTAAAAAAAAATAATGCAGAGCTATAGATGGATTCCTTTATCCTTCTGAGCCTATAAAAGAGTTTGGGTGTAGACTTTCACTTTAAAAAAAAAAAAAAAAATCTATACCATATACTGTAAAATAGACATTCACTCTGAAACTGCTGGAGGCCCATAAAATTCACCCATAAGTGAGTGATGCTGTTTCCTTTGTGCTTATTTTTACACTCTGTTTTGTTTCTTTCCCATTGTCTTAAGTAAATTGGATACGTGCAGTTTTGGACTTGATGTGAGTTGTGTTCAGTAATTCGTTATTGTTTAGAAATGGTCTCTCTGCCCCTTCTCCCACCCCAACCTGTCACTCCTCATCACTGTGAACTCAATGCCTTCGGATTAATCATGCTGAGAAAAGCTTATTAATGGCATTTCTACCTCATTTACCTAATTATAGCTTAGACATTTGTACTCTTCTTAATTGCTCATACTAGCTTATTTCCTTTTTTTTTTTTTTTGCAGCTGGCCAGTACATTATTTCCTTCTTTAAAGAAGTAGAGTGATGAAGAGGATCACAACTAACATTTACTGCAAACTCATTTTGTCCCAGACTCCATGCTAAGTGCTCTGCCATACATTAATTAATTAAGGCCTCACCCCCCATCTCTGTGACATGTACTGTAATCATCCCCATTTAGCAGGTGAGACTGCTGTGTCTAACAAGTTCACAGAGATGGTGAATGAAAAACCTGCACCAAACCTCAGGCCATTTGACTCAAAAGCCCATGCTCTTAACTATGAAATTACACTGCCATCCACCCATCCATCAGTCCATAGGTTCATCTGTCCATTTTTTTCATGGGTGATGAGGAATGAATAAAGTCTTAAGGAAACTCATAGTGCTGTAAAGTAAATGTGCCAAGCCTTTGTTTAAGGGGTTTGTGTCCTCATTTAACTTTCATATGATGCTTTGAAGAGTTTGCATTTTCTATTCCTTTATTAAATCTTCATTTCGCAGATTCATATCGGACCTTCCCCCCAGACATATTAGATTGAACTTGTTGAACATGCTGATTTTTGAAGAGTCTGTTAACTGCTGATTTGTTTTATTTATGAGGCCTTGAATTTTTTTTTTTTTTTTTTAAAGAAATACCTTAAGGAACTTTAAACAAATGAAGCCTCGGGACACCAGCCTCAGCTCACCTGTCTGGAGGAATGACATCTGAGAGGGCTGCTCGGTGGTTTGCTGTGGGGCTGTTGAGAGGCACCATTATTGCCAGAGAAAGAGGCACAATAAAAGACCAAAGGCAGAGATGAGACATGAATGGATACCAGGGGCAGTTATGGGAGGAATTAAAATCATTGTCTGCTGACTTTAAATAGTCAGATGTCCTAGAAAGCTTATAATGTATGTCTAAGTTGGGGTCAGGGAGAGGGATTAAAGTAAGTGAGGGAGGCTATGGGCTCTGATCTCTTCATGGACCAGGAAGAATTTGGAGCTGGGTTGGGGATGCCTTGGAGGAAGAAGAGATGCCAGAGGGGCACAGGTCCTCCAGGGTGTAGGTGACAGCCAGGGGACAACATGGTGCCATTCCCTTGTCCCCTGCATATTCTGAACTTTTCTAAAAACGTATTAACAATGTTAACCAAGATTCACCACCACCATCACTCCTCTGCCCCACATGTGGATGGTTTCCTTTGGCTGCTTGTGGTTGGGGCCCCTGCCTTTAACTTCCCTTTCTCCCTTCTGGGACTTGAGGAGGCTCTGCTATTTGATAATGCTAAAGGGGCAGGAACCCCGCAGTTGACAGGGGAACGGGACCTGCTGTCACACTGCAAAGGCTGGGCCAGATGGGCAAGCGGGAGGTTCTGGTTGTAGCAGCCTGGCATGGCTCTGAATGAGGAGAGGGTGCTCCAGAGGTGGAGAGACTGCTGGAACAGAGGCAGGGGAGAGGAGGCCAACTTTGGAGACCTTACAACCCAGCATCACAGGCTTCTCTGCTTCCAGTGATTTAGGAAGGTTGAGTTAGGTTTGTGCAAAATATGGACTCTGCCCAGGATTCTATGTATAGAATGTGTGTCTGTATCATTTTCCTCTTAATTTTCTATTATATATACACAGACAGACATACAGATACTTATACATATGTACACTACACACATATGCGCTGCTCTTGACACCAACGGCAACTTGTAGTACCTGGCCAACAGGTCAGTGAAGTAAGTATTGTCATGTGCTTCATAATGACGTTTCAGTCAGCGACGGACCACATATACGATGGTGGTCCCATAAGATTATAATCGCTGTACTAGGTGTGTAGTAGGCTGTAGCATCTAGGTTTGTGTAAGTGTACTCTATGATGTTCACACAATGACAAAATAGCCTGTTGCGTTTCTCAGGACAGATACCCATCATTAAGTGACACGTGACTGGTGTTTTGGTTTAGGGCAGGGTTCTCAACTGGGCGATTTTACATCCGGGGGATATTCAGCAATGTCTGGAGACGTTTTTGGTTGTCATATCTGGGGGATAGAGGGTGGGGATCCTGGCATAGAGTGAGTGTAGGAGCCAGGGATGTTGCTGAGCACCCTGCAGTGCCCAAGACTGCCTTCCACAGCAGAGAATCCACCCCCAAACCTCAGTGCTGATGTTGAGAAGCTTTGCCTCAGGGGATGGAGTTTTACCTATAGTAAGTATAAAATTTGTCTGATCATCCAGTACCTTGTTTTTATTATAAAAATATCAGACATATCACTCAGAACTAATAAATGCTAACTATTTTTTTTTTGAGGAAAGGAAACATTACAGTTGGACTTAATAAGGATGGTTTCAAAGCCTCATTCCCTCACTGCTTCCCCAGAGGCAACCACCTTCCTTCAGGTGGGCTGTTTCCTTCTGCTGTGCATTTTGACTTTGATACACATGTGAGTGTCCATGAAACAGTATATTGTACTGCATGAGCCCTTTGTCATGGTGTTCTCTATTTCTGTGTTGCAGGCTGTTTTTCCAGAAGTTTGAGTAAAGGCATGAGCAGAGGATACTACTGTCTCTAAATGAAAATGTTTCCATTTTCTAATTAATTTATATTTCCTTTAGGTGGTGGTCAAAATTTTTAAGGAAAGATGTTTAACGTTTTAAATCAGGTTGAGGAAAAAAAACCAAAAGTAATGGTTTGCAAATTTTAAAAGGTGGTATTTTTTCAAATGCAGAATCTACTTTCTATAGTGACCCAGACTTGAGCAAATAAGTAAGTTTGTCTTTACATTTGCTAGAGGTGATGATGGTGCTAAGCCCCCCGGTGCCCCACCTGCCTGCACCCTCCTTTCTCCCTGTGTGGCATCTATCAGCCTCTGCTCCCAGCATCCTTGGAAGACATTTCCTCCATCTCTGCATCATATTTCAGAGCTGGCCGGTTTCTGTGGTAACGGTTAGATTGAAAGATGAGCAGCAAGCAGGAGGCAAGGCTTGAGTGAGACGGCCGGTGGTGGTGTGTGTCCCTGACGTCACCCTCTGGGCGTCTGGATAGGACAATTCTGGCTACTCCCATTCAGGGCTGCTGTCCAGTGCCGCTTTATTAGCAGGGCTGCCAGGGGCTCCAATAGCTCTGCAAATTGCTTTCCTTTCTGCTCCTTGTGCTCTGCCTCCTATCCCCCAATAGAATTTTTCTTTTTCACTGCCCCTTTTCTGTTTTTGGCTCCAGATTGTCATTAAGAATGCACATCCTAATTCTGGTATGTTTTGGGATGCTCTTCTGCCCAGTGTTCTGGAAGGGCAGGGAGGCATGGCAGTGTTTTACTTGACGTTGATGGCGCTGTGAAGTCTGTTCTTTCCTCTGCAAGAATTCTGACTATGCAGAAATTTATCGAAGCGGATTATTATGAACTAGACTGGTATTATGAAGAGTGCTCGGACGGTAATTATGGCCCTTGAAAAATAGAGCGGGGTTGTGTAGGGGCATTGTCTCTCTCTGGGGGAGGTCCTGAAACCTTCTGGGGAGATGGGCAGAAGGGGAGGGGGTCACCGGAACTAGCACTGCCGGCAGACATGCTTGGCTCTGAAATTTTCCATGGCATGGTGGAGGAGATGGCAGGTGGGCAGGGCTCTTTACAGTGGGAGACTCCTTCATGGTGTGTATGGTCGTTTGCTTAGAAGGGGGAGATGGTTTCTGATGTGCTGGGCTTGCAAGTGTGGTGCTTCTGTTGCATTGAATTCTCTCTGGTGTGAGACGTGAGTGTGTTGTTGATGCATGTGTGCGCAAGTGGAAATGTGTTCACTGGGCTCTGTGCTGTGGAAGAGATTAGGAAACTAGAGGCTGGAATAGTATGCTGAGGAGGTGGCTTCTTGAACTGTCAGCAGCAGGCCTGGAAGAATCTGCCCTTTGCTGAGCCCACACCTGGGGACTTAGGGGAAGGCTGGCGAAAGGCAGAAGCAGCTTCCCACCTAGCTGGTGATTCAAATGAATTTTGCTTGTTGGAGCCAAGATCGGGGTGGGGAGGTATTGGGAGGGTCAGGGAGAGAGTGTATCTTCTGTCACTATCTTGGTTTATGCAGGGAGGGTGTGGCACATTCCAGAGGAGACTGGGTGGAGGCCGAGTTGTATGGCTGGACAGGTCTCAGGAGGTTTCTAGCATGTGGGAAATAGCACTGAAGTGCATTCTCAGAGAGATCACAGGGGAAGGGGTCTCAGGCTCCTGCGGTGTTGGGCATCAAAATTGTGTATTACACATTAATCTGCTTTCTTTAATTTCTTCTTGAAAATGACCCTTAAATCACATGGCTTTACCATAAAAAGGATGCAATTAATATATGTACTTTGAGGGTCTGTTCTCCAGTGATGATATGTTCCCAGTCCCACAGAGCCATTAATAAGTAAGGTAACTGCTTTTTTAATTGAACTGGGAGATTCAGATTGCTCTAACTGTGACTAGATTTGATTAACCTGAATGATGTAACAGGATGGGAGCTGGCCTAGTTAGTAAGCTGAAGAACTGCACAATTATCTCTTGTCTGCTGATCTTTGCCTTGACTATGAGCTACAGGAGAGGAGTCAAGAGGCTTTCTCAGGGGGTGGTATTTAAATGTGCTAAGGAACTTATGCAATTGAGCACCACTGTCCCCAGCATTAGATGAAGACACTGTCATGTTGGGTCCTTGTGGGTCCTTAAATATCTTGAGTAATGAGGCTGGTGGTCAGCTCCCAGGGTCTTGAGGGGAAAGGATGAATGAATTCTTTTTTCTTTAGGATATATTCATTCTTAAGTTCTCTTCTATTACCTAAGTCCAAGAAGCAATTATAAGTATGCTTCTTTTTGTAAATCATCATTGACCTCTTCTAGTTTCCTTAGTGATTTGTGACTGAACTCTCCGTAACTTTTTAAAGTGAGTGATTAAATACATGCTCAGTGTACCATTGGATTAAGGAGCATTGATTGCAGCAGAGCGCCTGTCACAAGGCCTGTGGATGAATTGGGTGTGGCCATGGCTCTGGTGGATGCCTTCCTAGAAGTGGGGGAGGAAGATTTCTTAATGTCTTGACCCAGTTGCTACACTATCCAGTTCTGTTTACACTCTGAAATAAAGCCAGTCACTGGTGGAGGCCGAGTTGTATGGCTGGACAGGTCTCAGGAGGTTTCTAGCATGTGGGAAATAGCACTGAAGTGCATTCTCAGAGAGATCACAGGGGAAGGGGTCTCAGGCTCCTGCGGTGTTGGGCATCAAAATTGTGTATTACACATTAATCTGCTTTCTTTAATTTCTTCTTGAAAATGACCCTTAAATCACATGGCTTTACCATAAAAAGGATGCAATTAATATATGTACTTTGAGGGTCTGTTCTCCAGTGATGATATGTTCCCAGTCCCACAGAGCCATTAATAAGTAAGGTAACTGCTTTTTTAATTGAACTGGGAGATTCAGATTGCTCTAACTGTGACTAGATTTGATTAACCTGAATGATGTAACAGGCTGGGAGCTGGCCTAGTTAGTAAGCTGAAGAACTGCACAATTATCTCTTGTCTGCTGATCTTTGCCTTGACTATGAGCTACAGGAGAGGAGTCAAGAGGCTTTCTCAGGGGGTGGTATTTAAATGTGCTAAGGAACTTATGCAATTGAGCACCACTGTCCCCAGCATTAGATGAAGACACTGTCATGTTGGGTCCTTGTGGGTCCTTAAATATCTTGAGTAATGAGGCTGGTGGTCAGCTCCCAGGGTCTTGAGGGGAAAGGATGAATGAATTCTTTTTTCTTTAGGATATATTCATTCTTAAGTTCTCTTCTATTACCTAAGTCCAAGAAGCAATTATAAGTATGCTTCTTTTTGTAAATCATCATTGACCTCTTCTAGTTTCCTTAGTGATTTGTGACTGAACTCTCCGTAACTTTTTAAAGTGAGTGATTAAATACATGCTCAGTGTACCATTGGATTAAGGAGCATTGATTGCAGCAGAGCGCCTGTCACAAGGCCTGTGGATGAATTGGGTGTGGCCATGGCTCTGGTGGATGCCTTCCTAGAAGTGGGGGAGGAAGATTTCTTAATGTCTTGACCCAGTTGCTACACTATCCAGTTCTGTTTACACTCTGAAATAAAGCCAGTCACTTGCCATGGTCAATCTGGAGGTTGAAAGGAGGCCTGCTCTTATCTGGGTGTCCATCTGAAAGATTTTCTTACCCAGCAGTTCCTCAGTTGAGTCTTTTGGCCCGGAGACACCCTGATCTCTCCTCTTCCAAGAGCAAAGGAAAATAGAAGAGAAGATGGCTCATCCATCCAAGGGTAAATAAATATTGATTGCTGCTATTGTCTGAATGTGTGTTGAGCATAACTGCCCTTTAACCTTTTCCCGTTTTGGAGAAGGTTGATGGGACAGAATTTCCTAGGACAACTGGCATTTTCATAGTCCCATTTAAAGATGGTAGCAAAACAGTGAATAAAAGGAACTGAAGCCCAGAAATGATCTGGTTTAGGAAACCTACAGGAGGGAATTTTAAGTATATACTAATTTTCTGGTTACTTGTTTACACATTTCTAACTAGTTGGGTTCTTTCCTGGCTTCAGGCAGGTTAGTCTGGAAATGAAATTTGTTCCTGTTTATATTTAGCTTTTAAATCGCAAATCAGTAGAACACACAGCATTGCTTTGTCTCTCTTATCATTTGGCATTTTGAATCCTTGAGAGAAACTTCTAGGGAACTTTTGATACTAGTAACAAAAGGTGAGTCAAATGTTTTGAAAAAGATGCAAAATCATCATTTGTGTGAGAGTTACTGACTCACACTTAAATTGCAGCGTTAGCACTGAAAAAGTAATGTCTGTGGATGGGAATATAGATTGCAGGCCAATCAGGGCCCTCTCTTTAAAAGTCAGAATTAAGAGATGGCTGCTGTCCCTTTCATGTTTGAGGTTAGGAGAGCTTTATTCAGTGTTGAATCACTGTATTCTCCCCCATATCAATTTTAGTTGTGATGGTCTTACACATATCTCTGTCCACCCCTTCCCCCCCGACCCATACCGCCATACAGTAAGATCCAGAGGACATAACAAGAAGCATGGGAGAGGGGCTTATAATAAGAAGAAATTGAAGGAGTTTATTGCCCATTACTTTACAGTAATTTATAGAGATTTGAAATAGCCAGCAATCAAGCTAATCTAGGAGTAGCCATCACAGAATTTGCACATATGTACTCGGTGTTTACAGTTTAAACTCTGGTGTTAAACAGGGTCATAGTTACCTAGATAGGATGTGTCCCATCTCTAGTGCAAAACCTCTAAAACCTGGCAATCGTTGAAAATCACCCACTTATTAAAAAAGCAGATTCTCAGGCTTACTTCCGACCAGGAGAGGCCCTCAGAAACCTAAGTTTTTAGCACATGCTTTGGGGGGTTGTTTATTTTAGGTGTGTTTGGGAAACTGCGCCAATGTCAGTGGAGAGCACCCCAAGCAGGGGGGTCTGGAAAGTAATTCTTTAGGTCAGTCTCAGAACCTTATGTAAAAAAAAAAAAAAAAAAAAAAAAAAAAAAAAGCATGTGAGGCCTTTTTAATTTTCAAAAAGGCTTGAGTTCGAGTGTATGTCTGTAAGTTAAAGAAATAGAATGCCTTTTGGGAATGATTCTAGAAACAGGTAGAACGGCACAAAGAGCACAGGCCTCTGGGGTCTGCATTTGAGTCCCGTTTTGCGCTTTGTGTGGCCACGTGTTTGGGCACATGCTGGGATCTCTGTGAACCCAGATTCCCCATCTGGAAAATGGGAATAACCACACTCACTGGAGCCTTTGTGAAGAGTGTGAACAAAGTAAAAGCCCTTTGTAAACGATGAAGAGCCAGGCCAGTGCTTACTTTTGTTTCCTTATAACTAGTACTAGTTATGAAGTGCTTTTAAAAAAAATCCCTTTGGAAAGATGAATGGTGTTTTGAACAAGGTGTGGTTGTTTTGACCACCTGTTTTTTGGCAGCAGTTTCTTTTGTTATCAGACTTGTTCTGCATCACCCTCGCCTTCCCACTTTGCAGTATCGTAGATTTGAATGTCAGGGCAGGAGGTGGTCTGGTTCATACTGACTTTATAAATGACGGAACTCAGATAGATGGTCACAGAGGTTGTTCTTGTGGCTTGTTAACTCCATAATGAAAATCCATGGCAATATGCAAGCAGTCATGTGGGCTGTGTTTTTCACTTGATTTCAGTGATCTCTAAAATGTCACCCCAAGATGGGATGGCTGGTTCATGAGTGAAGTTTTGTTAGAGGTATTTTAAGCATTAATTGGAAACGTAGGTTCATTAGATGATTTTTCTAATTTTCTTATACTGTTTCCCTAAGTGTCAATGCAAACAGACCCTGTTTCTTTGTCTTGTGTTTGTGTGATGCACCCTTGAAGGCAGAGGTTGACTTCTCTCTTTCCAGACACAGCACTCTCATGAATGGCTTTTAAGGTGATTTTTTTTTTCCTTTTTGTCTTTTTTACTGACCAGTAATGGGATCGCAACCCTCAGTGTCGCGCCCGTACTGGGGACCGGCAACGGGATTGCAACCCTCGGTGTTGCGCCCGCACCGCGCTCAGCCAGTGAGCGGGAACCGGTCACCACATGGGATCCGAACCCTCGGCGGGAGCGCCACCGCGCTCGCAAGCGGCGCACTCTCCAGTGCGCCACCGGGCTGGCCCTAAGGTGATTTTAAAAAACAAAAAAGAAATGACATGTAAATAGCTTTATAATGTAACTGTTTTAGACAAGCGTAAGTTTTTATTACCAGCTTCAGTAGAGAGAATGTCCTCCCTTAGACATGGAAACTGAGGACTAGAGCATTGACGAGAAGGCCAAAGCAAGCCCAAATCTCAGATTTTTGGAGCTTCATGGTTCTCTTATTTATTGATATTGATTTTTTGACTGATTGTCATGTCCCCAAGGACCTTGCTTAGGCCATATTTATATATGTAGGGGAGGAAAAACTTTATCTCTCTGCACTTTTAGGTTCAGTAGCTGAGGCCCTGTGAATTAAACTGATAAAAGACAGACGATCAAGAGAAAAAAACAGTTTTAATTACGTACATTATATACATAAGCACGAGCAATCACTCAAAGAGGCAGTAATAATTTGGAGGCTTTTAAACCATCCCAAAGGGTGACAAAATGTGGAAAAGAGGTGAGACAAAGGAAAAGGGGCTTTGGGCATTTGTGGGGGAGTAAGTTATGGGAAGGTGTCTAGGAAGTGTATGGTAAGCAAGGGTTGTTTAGTAAGGTTTGTGCAGATTCATGTGGATGCCTTATCCATTGATAA
Source organism: Galeopterus variegatus (assembly GCF_000696425.1). Lineage (NCBI taxonomy): Eukaryota > Metazoa > Chordata > Mammalia > Dermoptera > Cynocephalidae > Galeopterus > Galeopterus variegatus. Next base: position 321,848 of record NW_007726786.1, on the reverse strand, counting down.
GAGATGGTACAAGAGGGAGACATCTTTGCAAATGTAAATTTCCTTTACAAAGGGGAATTTATGTTTCCTTTTTAGAGCTTTTCTTGCACGTGCTGTTCCTCAATTGCTTCTGCTCAAAATAATCCTTATGCCAAAGCCTGCAGGGTCTTTCATTGGCCTCATATAGGGTAATTTGAACATCAAAATAAATAATTTCGGGGTGGCATTCTGGTCCCCCTCACAGGTGAGCTAAGGTAAGAGCATTATGTGGGAAGAAGTTAGCAGTTTGTTTTGTCTGAATGAGGGGTGATGGGACGTCAGGCTGGGAACAGAGGCTGTAGGGGAGATGCAGGGTGTGAAGGCCAAGAAAGTGTAAAGCTCGTGTCTTGAAAATAAGTGGCCCCTTTCAAAATAGTGCTGTCCAGTGAAACTTGTGATGCTCCAGATGTTCTATTCTGTGCTGTCAGATATGGTAACCATTAGCCACATGTGGCTATGGAGCATTTGAAATGTGGCTAGTGTGACTGAATTTTGAATTTTATTTAATTTTAACTATTTAGGTTTAAATATAAATAGCCCTAGCAGCTTGTGGCCACTCTTTGGACAATGCAAGATACAGCTTTGGAAAGATGACTTTTATGGTAGTATGTCGAGTAGATCTAGAGCAGGGGACACTTACAGAAAGATGTCCCCCTGCCCTGCAGGAGGTAAATGATGCCTTCCTCCTCTACCCTTCCTGTCCAGTGTTCCCGGAGACGAGTTAGGAAGTCACTCCCAGCCTCTCTGTTGTAGGTCCCATTGTCTGGTCCATGCCTCTGGTATAGTGCACACATCTCTGCTACTTGTCTGTCTTTCACGGGCCAAGCCCATGCTGAGCTCTAGACTGCATGTCCAGCCTCATCCAGCTCTCTCCGTCTCTCACTTGGTGGAAGGGATTCCCAGGCTTTCATGCTGGACTCGGGGGCTCATATTTTACTTTGACTTTTGGAGAAACAGTTCTGTCAGAGAAGATGCTTTTTGCCTGTCTCTGCCTTTAACCTTGAAGTAAATGCAGATGTGCATGAGTTTTGAGAATTTCCTCACATCCCTTACGGTGGGGAAGGATGGAAGAAGAGGTGGGGGGGATGGGTATTCCTGAAGAGTGTCTAAGCTCAGAGAAAAGGGGTGACATGAAGAGCCTAGGGCAGTCCTGTGTTCAAAGTGTTATGTTATACACAGCAGCCAGCCCGAAGGGGCTTCCTCTGGCCTAATATGGGGCGATTTGGACATCAAAATTAATAATCAGGTTAAAGGGTTGTAACTTATGTAATAAAGTAAGAATCTATGAGTCCACATTGATATAAATAAGTGAGTGACTAAGTAGGAGAGAAGAAAAGTTATTACTAACAGTAGAAAGCCAACTAATAAAGGCAGGAATCAGAGAATTAGAAATTCGCCATTTGCCATCCATTGTAATAATGGATTAAGTCAAGAATCATCAAAACTAGTGGTCTCAAAGTATATCACCACAAGACCCTTTTGAATTACAAAGGGAAAAATAGTAACTTTATAGTGGAGAAACCTGGCAGACATCACCGGTGCCAAATGATCAAAGTTAGCATTGGCAGTCATAGCACTGATCCACAGCAGGTGCCTCCTGATAAGGTGCACTGAAAAGAAAGTAGCACCACTTCTGTGTCATTCTTGCCAAAAGCTCATAAACTCAATCTAATCATACGAAAACATCAGGCAAGCCCTAAGTGAGGGACATTCTACAAAATAATTGGCCTGTGTTGGCCACAAACATCAATATCTTGAAGTACTCAAAAACTGTTCCAGATTAAAGGAGACTCTGAGTGATCTGTCAGTTGAATGCAACAAATGATCTCGGATTTATTTTGCCATAAAGGATGTCACTGGGACAACAGGGGAAATCTCAATAAGGTCTATAGATTAGATTATAGTATTCTTTCAATGTTGAGAGAGAGAGAAAGCAAATGTAATAAATTATCAGCATTCAGCATTTGAGGAATCTGGATGAAAGACATTCAGAAAATTTTGCACTATTCTTTCAACTTTTCTGAAATCTGAACAGTGTTTTAAAAAAGGCGTAATATTCATTGTTCGATTTTTTTTTCCTTTTTGTCTTTTTTCGTGACCGGCAACGGATCACAACCCTCAGTGTCGCGCCCGTACCGGACCGGGACTGGCAACGGGATCGCAACCCTCAGTGTTGCGCCTGCCCCTCGCTCAGCCAGTGAGCTGCCGGTCTGTATGTGGGATCCGAACCCTCGGCGGGAGCGCCGCTGCACTCCCAAGCGGCGCACTGTAGCAGTGCGCCACCGGGCCGGCCCTCATTGTTCGATTTTGGTGGAGGTATACAGGTATTTGCTATAGTATTCTTTAAACTATTATGTATATTGGAATATTTTCATAATTAAAAGTTGGGAAAAATTTATTTTAAAAAGTTGTGTCTTAAATGTTTATTATATAATATGTAGAGACTTTGAAATCATTTGTTAAGGATAGCCTAAATTTGAGTTAAAAGATGAGTCATAAACCACTTGGTTATGAGTAAAATCACTTGAGAGAATATTTTCCAATGTGTGAACTCAGCTTTTCTTTTCCTTTATATGCACTGTGGCCCAGCACAGTATCCTACACAGGTTATAGCCAATCTGATACTTGCTGAATGAATCATGTACAAGGGGAAGATTTTTCCTCCTTTCTTTCCTCCTTCCCAGGGGTTCAGAATAAGTGATGCTCTCATTCAGAAGACCTGATACATGTATCTATTCTCATTTGAATTGAATTAATAAGCTCAATTTAATAACGTTTATTAAGATTAAAGACAGATTTTTTTCTGTTTTTATGAACTTTGTATTTAAAGCTTACCTAGTTTTTCAAATTGTGATTTTGAACTCCTTGCCTCTGAATTTCTTCTATACCTCCTTTTTAAGAAGAACACATTTTTAACATGGTAAAATGTAGCAGTCATTTTCAGGTTCCAAAAAATTAGCCAGAGAATGCATATGTCCCTAGATTTTACTTTTTAAATAAAATCTTTATTATATTCTGGTTCTTTTTTTAGAGGCACTTGTATATGATCTTATATTAGTCTTTATGGAGGTAGCGATTCAACTTAGCAGACGTTTTTTGCTACCTAAGCAGAATCCTTAGCCCTAAGGATTCAAAAATTAATGAGACGTAGTCCTGACCTTGTGTGGAGAATTAATTCTTTTATGATGATCTTGCCTTTGCTAAAGTCTTCCCTCATGGTTACCTGGGGAAGGTGAATCACCAGAGAGGCAGAATAGGTCCCCTGGTGTGGTTTTTAGGAGCAGGGAGACTTGCCACAGTGTAGCTAGGAGGTGGCTTAAGCACACAGGTTCCAGGATGAGCTGCGGTTCTCTGAAATGCCAGCACTTGGAGCTGCCTGTCAGTGAGTTTGATGGAAGAACCTGCCATTCTCACTGTTACAGGCAAAAATCTAACAGCATGGAGGAATTGGCATTGAGCTAGGCAATTAAACTGTGGATTCTATTTTTCAGGCAACATTGCAAGCTATTAGGCTTTGCTTCCCCTCCGGCCCCCACCTTGCCTTATTCTAGCAACTGGAAGAGATCTTTATAAATTTGGCTGTGAAAACAGATTTCAGGTGAGAATGGGATTTGTGAAATGCAGATTAATATAGAGAAAATGCAATATATTATTACCAAAGAAGGACTGGGATGAAATAAGCTTAACACAGATAATGGTTACTGCAGTTTTTCACTTTTGCTAGAAATCAGAATGATCACTCCTTTCCTCTGCTTAGTACTGTCATCAGGCTGTTGTCATAGTAAGATTTGTCTCTGCTTCTCAAGCAAATCTTGAAATCTCTCATCTGGGAGTGTTGGGCAATGCTTCACCAGGGCAGCTCCTCCGCTAGCACCCCACCTTTAGACGGTGTACCTGCTTAAGGCTTGGTTGATACTGCCTTGTGCAGTTGCTATAAACTTCCAGGAAGCTACCATTCCTCATTGCTCCAGGGGGGAGAAAAAGTAGGGAGAAGAATTGGGAGGTGGAGCTTGCTGAGTGCTATACCTGCCTGCCAGTCTCCCCTCTGAATCGACAGCACCTGGCAGGGTGGCCCTGGTGCTGGGCAGGCCGATCCCATTCCAGCAGGTGCTTCTTCACGCCCCACCCCTCCTCCAGGCTCCTGGGAGCCACCCCTTCCGGGTCCTCCCTGGGCTAGTGGCCCTGTGCACACCCGTCTACTCCAGCTGAGCCAGGGCATGTTCGTGGCCCGGGCCAGGGCCCAGTGTGTGCCCCGTGGGCCCGGGCCCCGATGGCTCCTCTGGGCAGGTGGCTGGGAGCTCCCCCAAGAACGGCCCCTTAGGGTAATGTTTTGGCTTTGGGGTGACTTCAGCAATGTCCCTAAGAGACATAGGAAAGGAAGAAGAGTGTTTTGAATATGACTGCCAGGAGGAAGAGAGGAAGCCCCCCCGGGAGCAGCATGACACCCTGGACCTTGTGGAAGAGGGTAAATTCTGTACTTTGCTCAAATTTCATCCTTTCCCTGTTAGTGTCTTAATAGGCTTGACTGTTCTACTGATTTTATAGCACTCTTACCATTTTTAAAATTGAGGTCCAACTTAAAGTACAGAGATCATTTGTGAAAGCCTATGTAAGACCCCCACCAAGAGAAGCAACATTTCCGTGTGAGTGGCCTAATGTTGCCCCTGTAATGCCCATCCCCCCCCCAAGAGAAGCAGTATTTTCAGCTCCACAGGAAGTCCCCTGCTCCCCTTTCTAGTTTACATG
>NW_007726786.1:308469-316115 GCF_000696425.1 Galeopterus variegatus | reverse complement strand
GCGCAATTTTCATCCTTTTTTTTTTTTTTCCTTTTTGTCTTTTTTCGTGTCCGGCAACAGATTGCAACCCTCAGTGTCGCGCCCGTACCGGACCGGGACTGGCAACGGGATCGCAACCCTCAGTGTTGCGCCTGCACCTCGCTCAGCCAGTGAGCTGCCGGTCTGTATGTGGGATCCGAACCCTCGGCGGGAGCGCCGCTGCACTCCCAAGCGGCGCACTGTAGCAGTGCGCCACCGGGCCGGCCCTCATTGTTCGATTTTGGTGGAGGTATACAGGTATTTGCTATAGTATTCTTTAAACTATTATGTATATTGGAATATTTTCATAATTAAAAGTTGGGAAAAATTTATTTTAAAAAGTTGTGTCTTAAATGTTTATTATATAATATGTAGAGACTTTGAAATCATTTGTTAAGGATAGCCTAAATTTGAGTTAAAAGATGAGTCATAAACCACTTGGTTATGAGTAAAATCACTTGAGAGAATATTTTCCAATGTGTGAACTCAGCTTTTCTTTTCCTTTATATGCACTGTGGCCCAGCACAGTATCCTACACAGGTTATAGCCAATCTGATACTTGCTGAATGAATCATGTACAAGGGGAAGATTTTTCCTCCTTTCTTTCCTCCTTCCCAGGGGTTCAGAATAAGTGATGCTCTCATTCAGAAGACCTGATACATGTATCTATTCTCATTTGAATTGAATTAATAAGCTCAATTTAATAACGTTTATTAAGATTAAAGACAGATTTTTTTCTGTTTTTATGAACTTTGTATTTAAAGCTTACCTAGTTTTTCAAATTGTGATTTTGAACTCCTTGCCTCTGAATTTCTTCTATACCTCCTTTTTAAGAAGAACACATTTTTAACATGGTAAAATGTAGCAGTCATTTTCAGGTTCCAAAAAATTAGCCAGAGAATGCATATGTCCCTAGATTTTACTTTTTAAATAAAATCTTTATTATATTCTGGTTCTTTTTTTAGAGGCACTTGTATATGATCTTATATTAGTCTTTATGGAGGTAGCGATTCAACTTAGCAGACGTTTTTTGCTACCTAAGCAGAATCCTTAGCCCTAAGGATTCAAAAATTAATGAGACGTAGTCCTGACCTTGTGTGGAGAATTAATTCTTTTATGATGATCTTGCCTTTGCTAAAGTCTTCCCTCATGGTTACCTGGGGAAGGTGAATCACCAGAGAGGCAGAATAGGTCCCCTGGTGTGGTTTTTAGGAGCAGGGAGACTTGCCACAGTGTAGCTAGGAGGTGGCTTAAGCACACAGGTTCCAGGATGAGCTGCGGTTCTCTGAAATGCCAGCACTTGGAGCTGCCTGTCAGTGAGTTTGATGGAAGAACCTGCCATTCTCACTGTTACAGGCAAAAATCTAACAGCATGGAGGAATTGGCATTGAGCTAGGCAATTAAACTGTGGATTCTATTTTTCAGGCAACATTGCAAGCTATTAGGCTTTGCTTCCCCTCCGGCCCCCACCTTGCCTTATTCTAGCAACTGGAAGAGATCTTTATAAATTTGGCTGTGAAAACAGATTTCAGGTGAGAATGGGATTTGTGAAATGCAGATTAATATAGAGAAAATGCAATATATTATTACCAAAGAAGGACTGGGATGAAATAAGCTTAACACAGATAATGGTTACTGCAGTTTTTCACTTTTGCTAGAAATCAGAATGATCACTCCTTTCCTCTGCTTAGTACTGTCATCAGGCTGTTGTCATAGTAAGATTTGTCTCTGCTTCTCAAGCAAATCTTGAAATCTCTCATCTGGGAGTGTTGGGCAATGCTTCACCAGGGCAGCTCCTCCGCTAGCACCCCACCTTTAGACGGTGTACCTGCTTAAGGCTTGGTTGATACTGCCTTGTGCAGTTGCTATAAACTTCCAGGAAGCTACCATTCCTCATTGCTCCAGGGGGGAGAAAAAGTAGGGAGAAGAATTGGGAGGTGGAGCTTGCTGAGTGCTATACCTGCCTGCCAGTCTCCCCTCTGAATCGACAGCACCTGGCAGGGTGGCCCTGGTGCTGGGCAGGCCGATCCCATTCCAGCAGGTGCTTCTTCACGCCCCACCCCTCCTCCAGGCTCCTGGGAGCCACCCCTTCCGGGTCCTCCCTGGGCTAGTGGCCCTGTGCACACCCGTCTACTCCAGCTGAGCCAGGGCATGTTCGTGGCCCGGGCCAGGGCCCAGTGTGTGCCCCGTGGGCCCGGGCCCCGATGGCTCCTCTGGGCAGGTGGCTGGGAGCTCCCCCAAGAACGGCCCCTTAGGGTAATGTTTTGGCTTTGGGGTGACTTCAGCAATGTCCCTAAGAGACATAGGAAAGGAAGAAGAGTGTTTTGAATATGACTGCCAGGAGGAAGAGAGGAAGCCCCCCCGGGAGCAGCATGACACCCTGGACCTTGTGGAAGAGGGTAAATTCTGTACTTTGCTCAAATTTCATCCTTTCCCTGTTAGTGTCTTAATAGGCTTGACTGTTCTACTGATTTTATAGCACTCTTACCATTTTTAAAATTGAGGTCCAACTTAAAGTACAGAGATCATTTGTGAAAGCCTATGTAAGACCCCCACCAAGAGAAGCAACATTTCCGTGTGAGTGGCCTAATGTTGCCCCTGTAATGCCCATCCCCCACCAAGAGAAGCAACATTTCCGTGTGAGTGGCCTAATGTTGCCCCTGTAATGCCCATCCCCCCCCCAAGAGAAGCAGTATTTTCAGCTCCACAGGAAGTCCCCTGCTCCCCTTTCTAGTTTACATGAAGAGAAGCAACATTTCCGTGTGAGTGGCCTAATGTTGCCCCTGTAATGCCCATCCCCCCCCAAGAGAAGCAGTATTTTCAGCTCCACAGGAAGTCCCCTGCTCCCCTTTCTAGTTTACATGTACCTCCCTGGAAACCACTGTTCTGAATTCTGTCCCTGTAGGTTTTGCCACTTCCTGATCTATGTAAATGAATCACTGTGTGTGACTTTATGTCTGGCTTCTGTTGTTTAACTGAGGTCTTTGAAATTCATCCCTGTTGCAAATATCAATAGTTGTTTTTCTGTTTTGCCTTTGTGGCACTCTAGCACTCTGTTTTAAGCGTTTTGGTTGTTTTCTTGTAACTGAATGGGTTTTGGTAAGTTAATGGGCAAGAGACTGATTCATGATTAAATAAAACATGTTTTTGTGCTGGCAGGTAGTTTATTTTTTAAAGAATTATTTATCACTGATTTGAAATAAGGATTTTTTAAATTTAGAAGTATTTTAGCCAGAAAAGCCCAAGGGTTGACATTGAAATTACCTGGGAGCCCACTGCTTAGCCCAGTCTGACTCAGAGCGGTGTTCCTTTTTGGGGAAGGGGGAAGATGTTAAGTAAAGATATGCCCAAATGCTGCCGTGAGTTTCCTAGTTGGGTTTCTGGGGCTTTCACCCACAGCCCAAGGAAAGGAGTTTTTGGGGTGACTCAGAATGTTTGAAAAGTGACTCCATGGATGTTCTTCAGGTCTCTTGAATACGTTTTTGAAATTCTGCTTTAGAATGGTCTATTTCAGGTCGCAGGATAAATTCTATTTTCAAAGTTAAAATTATTTAAAATTGGCCATATACTGCAAGTGTTTTTCTTTTGAGGTTACTGTCCTGAAAATATTAATACTTCACCTCCAGGACAGCTAAAAATATTTTGTTGGAGAAAGCGGGGGAAACAGTGGGACAAGGCAGAAGAGAGGGAGGGGGTTCAGTGCTGAGGCCTGGAGCCTGGCTGTTGCCCCACCTAGCCCTTTCACAGAGATGGTGGAGGGGAAGGGAGTGACAGACTGACGGAGTTGAAGTCTGATGGGACCGACCATTTGTTGGGCCCCTGGAAGTGATCAAGAAAAAGACATCCATCTGCTCCTGTAGAACCAGGTCCAGCCCAGATTTAACTGGATCAGCTTCCTGTCTGTTAAAACTGTGCTGTTCCAAGTGCAGACTGTGCTGGTGATACCTGGGATTTCTTGCTAGAAATACAGAATCTCAGGCTCTAGCCCAGACCCACTGAGTCAGAATCTGCATTTAACAAGATCTCCAGATGATATGTATATATGGGATGAGCTGCTACCTTAAAGTACACTAAGATGATTTTTAAAACCAGTCATCGGACCATATGATTCAAAATTAAAGGCTGTTCAAGATTCTGGAGCAGTGTCCTATATCCCAGTCAGAGAAGAGTGTTTGTGTTGCATGCATTTTGTGTGTATGTGTGTGTGTGCGCATGTGTATATATATTCTTTTCATCTATCTATACAGGAGGGGTCTTCAAAAAATTCATGGAAAGATTGTATTATCCTTTTTTTTTTTGCCTGCTGGCTGGAAAGGGAATCTGAACCCTTGACATTGTACTATATTTTAACTCTATTTTTCCATGAACTTTTTGAAGTATGCTCATATTTTAAACATTTTTAAATGAGAGCTAGATGGTAATGATCATAGTGAATGTTCATCTTGCACTTACTATTTGCCAGATATCATTGTATGTGGATTCATGCACCGAATCCTTAAAACAACCATATGAGGTTAAGTACTGTGATAATTTCCATTTCATAGGTTTATTAACCTATAGGAGGAAACTTAAGTTAAACAAGTTGTTTGAAGTCACACAGCTATTAAGTGGTCCCAGCCTATGTAGATGGCTCTAGAGCTCTCTGCTCTTAGCCGTGATGCTGGCAGCTCTCAAAGTGGGGTTCCCAGCCAGTAGCATAAGCATCACCCAGCAACTTGTTAGAAATGCATGTTCTTGAACCCTACCCCGATCCTGTTGAATCAGAGAGACTAGGGTGGGGCCCAGCAATCTGGATTTTAACATGCCCTCTGGAGAATTCCATTGTACATTGTCCTGTGCCTAGTCCACATCTCAGTGATACCAGCATATCTGGCTTGTAATAGAATTCAGAGGGGGAGACCCTTCTCTATAGTTGCTGGCTTATGACAGACAATTACATTCTCTTCCTTCTTTTGTTTATTCCCATCCAATTTTCCCCCTTTCTCCAGTAAAACAAAAAAAAAATTTTTTTTGGCAGCTGGTCAGTGTTGAGATCTGAACCCTTGACTTTGGTATTATAACACTGCACTCTAACCAACTGAGCTAACTGGCTACCCTCCAGTAAAATATTTTTAGCCGTACTGTCTGTGAAGTGGTAACAATATTTTCTAGACAGTAACCTCAAAAGAAAAACATTTATTGCCAACATGCTTTGTTTTCTTTGTAAAATAAAACAAACTCACTTTTAAGGTTTGCTCTGGCCTGAAGGAAGTCTGTGGTGCAGATCAGGAAGATAGCAACTTGGGAAGTTTGGTTTCATGGCCAGTTTTGCTGGAAACATGCCGTGTATCCCAGAGCAAACTGGGCAGGATCCCGTTTTTCTCTGTCATGGTCATACCACCTTTGTCCTGAGTTCAGGGAAGCAAGTCCCATGTGTGGAGGAAGAGTGCTCTGAGTAGTGAAAATAGGTGCAGGGTGTGAGTCTAACCGCGTTCCCTGGATTCTGAGGTGGTTTTCCACACTGTCAACTTGTCTAGAGAGGTGCTTTTGGTTGAAAACGGAAGGATAAAATTAGTATTTGAGTTGCTCTGATAGTTATGGATACAGATAACCTTGTGGGGTGCAGGGCACTTTCTAACGTCACCTGTTTAATCTTCAAAACAGCCTTTGATGTAAACATTCTTCCCATTTTGCAATCAAAGCACCTGAGGCTCAGGTAGGTTGGCCTTGTCCAGAGTCGCCGCGGTAAGCACAGAGCAGGGCTCTTGCACTGCCTTGGGGGTTTGCTTTCCAACAGAAGTTGCCTTTACTAAGCTAATAGGTAGAGTTCTAGGCCCTTCCCTCACTTTATCTCATTTAATCCTCTTACGCCGGCAGCTTTGCTCTAACTGTCTTTCCAGGGAGAGGAAATATTCAGGCTATGTTCTTCTGGTCACTGAAAACTTACACAGTAAGTCACAAAACGGAATTGATCTCAAGTGCTGAGTGGCTTTGTTTGGAGGGAGGAGGAGGGCTTTGTTTGCTTACCCCAGTCCCCTCTGCTCACAGTGTGGTCAAGCAGGGCTGAGCTGTGTGGATGAAGTTGTAGGTCCCGCCCCTCCCTGTGCTGAGCAGCAGCGCTGACATGAGGAAGACACTGGTGTGAAGTGAAGTTTCCTCGTCAGTTCCTTGTGGTTTGCTGTGTGGCAGGGCAGATTCCCACAGTTTTCTCGAGGAAAGGCCTAAAGAAGCCTGACTTCCTAATTTCTTCTTACCGGGGCACTTCTAAGGGCTGTTACCCAATTGCAAGATGAGTCACTAAACTCCTGGCAGGTGTCATTCAGGATTGCTCAGGATACAGCAGGATTTGGAAAGAGCATGTGGAATGGTCTGGAGTTTCCTGAATGCTTTCATTAGTGAGTTTAGGTTCCTGGAGACCACAGGCTGCAGGAGAGCATACATACCGCTGTCCCTAGGGGTGGCTGCTAACAGCGTCAGTCTTTTGCACTAAGGGCAGTTTCAGGTATTGAGCACCAACCAGAAATTATAATCTAGAAAAACAGAAGAAAAAAAAAGCCAGTTAGCAGTGGGAACCCAGAGCCTCATGGAATGCTTAGGGGTGGCTGCTAACAGCGTCAGTCTTTTGCACTAAGGGCAGTTTCAGGTATTGAGCACCAGCCAGAAATTATAATCTAGAAAAACAGAAGAAAAAAAAAGTCAGTTAGCAGTGGGAACCCAGAGCCTCATGGAATGCTCTGGGCCAGCCATGGGCCAATAGTAACTCTTTCCTTATAGGATACATGTAAACATTAAAGGAGAGGATAAACATACAGCACTTGGCAGAGTGCCATGTACATGGTGAGTGCTCACAAGCAAGCCATTTGGTTATCCCCTCATTAAATGTCTGGGTTATAAATAGTCACTGCAGATAAACACTGGGTGTTCCAGTCTTGGGCTGGGTGGATGATTACATCATTTAATAAACCTGGTTCAAGTTCACAGTTATGCTCCACCTGACCTTGGACTAGGCACTTGGCCTCTCTCTCTGGCTTGTTAAATGGGGATCATAGTTGTGTTATAAGTTCTGGATTTTTTTTTTCTTTTTGTCTTTTTTACTGACCGGTAACGGGATCGCAACCCTCGGTGTCGCACCCATACCGGGGACCGGCAACGGGATCGCAACCCTCGGTGTTGCGCCCGCACCGCGCTCAGCCAGCGAGTGGGAACCGGTCTCCACATGGGATCCGAACCCTCGGTGGGAGCGCCGCCGCGCTCCCAAGCGGCGCTCTCTCCAGTGCGCCACCGGGCTGGCCCTTTTTTTTTTCTTATGTTTGTTTCTGTGTGCCTTCATTTTTGCTTTATTTTGTGTCATTTTTTAAAAAGTTATTCTATCTTAATTCCTCTACTGGCTTTCTAGCTATAAGTGTTTTCTTGGGGGTGGGGGTTACTTTGAGATTTACAATATATGTGTGAATCTTAAAGTTCTATCAGTATACTTAAAATTAATATTGAATTACCTAGATAAATTATAGGAACCTTGCAATTTTATGTTTACATTTACCCCTTTAATGCTCTTGCCTTCCTTGTATATTATATTCTTGTTTTCATGTATATTGTGGTCTTTTTTCCACATATATTACATTCTGTATTGCATCAACATGTTACAAATA
>NW_007726786.1:305263-308459 GCF_000696425.1 Galeopterus variegatus | reverse complement strand
CAACGGGATCGCAACCCTCGGTGTCGCACCCATACCGGGGACCGGCAACGGGATCGCAACCCTCGGTGTTGTGCCCGCACCGCGCTCAACCAGCGAGTGGGAACTGGTCTCCACATGGGATCCGAACCCTCGGTGGGAGCGCCGCCGCGCTCCCAAGCGGCGCACTCTCCAGTGCGCCACCGGGCCAGCCCATAAGTTCTGGATTTTAAGTGAAATAATATTTGTAAAATGCCCAGGGAGCAGTTGGCACATTGTAGATACTCTTAATAGTCATTTCATTTATCCTTCTCTGCCTCTTAAATAACTAGCTTTGGTACCCTGCTCTTATCCTACCAAGTCAAGGGAAAGTGAGCCAGTAAAATACACTACAACTTCAGTTAATAATGTTACTGAGGAGCAGAAAATGAAGCCAGAGCTGTACTGTATTTGTCTCTGCTCTTGGCAAAGTGACACTTTCCTCCTGCCTCCCAATGCAGAGACTGGGCACCACACAGACATGGGTACGGCTGCACAGACTGCTGTTTGTGGTGGGCCTGGCTCTGGTCTCTGCCCCCACTGCTGTTGAACCTTTGTCTGAAAGCTATGCAGGCCAAAGGCTGTTGCGATAAACCAGTGTCTTTCCCATGGGGGTGTGGTAGCACTCTGCCCGTTTGCTTCTGGCTTAGACCACAGCTGCTTAGTTGATGCCTTCCTATTAATGCATTTTTCTTTGCAACTTCCCACCTCATAGGCTCTTTGTGTCACATTGGACTTGAGCTTGGTTGGCCCTTCCCAGATGGCTTTTTTTTTTTTTTTTTTGGAGGAATCCTCAGTGTTGGGGAGGAGACTCACCAGGACACATGCTCATCTTGGGGTGATGAGATACATACCAGGGCTTTTATGTTTTCATCCCTCTCTCAGATGTTGGTTAGAAATGAGCTGTTCTTTGCATGTAGGACAGATTTTTCCATTTTCTTTGAATGTCAACTGTGTGTCTGGCCCCAAATGAATAAGAGTCAGCTGCCTTCATGTGACTTAAAACAGCCCAGGTGGGGAGGGACATGGGACATTTGTAAGCATTTGTTTATAGGGTTTGTTTTGGCTGCCCTGTTGGAGCCATTTTTGATGTGAGGACATTTAGATAAGAATAAAAAGAAATTGTTCTGCTTTTTAAAATTTATTTTGTTTTAATTGCTGAGAAATAAGCATTGTTTTTTATTACCAAGTAATATGGGCCCACACCTTATTCCAATATCAACTTTAAGGGCTGTGTCAAAATAGTTACCTTTTGTTTTGTTTGCTTTTAAAACCAAGTAATACATGTCTGACCCCGTTTAGTAGTTATTCACTTGGACTATTTGGTCAAGTCTAAATTATTTTGAAGGTAAGTATTGAGTGAGGGACAACAGCCAGGTGAGGGGCTTGGCTGAGCCTCTGAGGAAGCAACTATGACTTGGAGAAGGATGGAAGAGCTTTGTGCTGGGGAAGAGAGATCAAAGTCACACTCTTCTTGAAAACCGGACACAGGTGGTGCTCAGTTTTCTTGTGGATGTATCATGAAATTCTTTCTGCTCCCTGACTATGTTTTAATGACAATTTCTAAATTAAAAATACATCATCTGTAATGGGGCGGGTTAGTACATTTATGTGCTGTTTATCAGTGCGTTTTTCTTAATGGGTGATTTGCTATTCCTCAACAATTTTGCTGTCTGACAGAACTATCGTGGTCCAGGGAAGGCTCAGACAGGGGTTGAGATAATAAAATGTTTTTATGTTGTCATGTAATAGGGAAGTGGTTGGAATAAAAGGTGTGGTTCAGGGATGCTTGTTTGCATGTTGTATTAGTCTGTTTTTATGTTGCTATAACAAAATACTCGGAACTGGGTAATTAGTAAAGAAAATGAAATTTATTGCTTACAGTTTCTGAGGCTGGGAAGTCCAAAGTCCATTTGGTGGTGGCAACAGTGACCCAGGGGTCTCCCATTGCAAGATGGTGGAGGCACAGAGAGAGCAGAGAGAGAAAGACAGACTCTCCTCTCCTTTTAAAGCCCTCAGAACCACGCCGCTGACCACCATTTTTAATCCATTCACTACTGCACGGTTCTACCATCCAATCACCTCTTCAAGGCTCCCTCTTTCAGTTACCATAATAGGATTTCCCACCCTCTTAACAGTCACAGCAGGGGCTAAGTTTCTAATACATGAAACTTGGGGGACACAATTCAAGCTTCAGGGAGTTTTGGAGGAACATAATTCAATCCACTACACATGTTATTTGGTAACTTGAAATATCGAGGTATGATTTACATACTATAAAATTCACCCATTGTAACTAGACAATTCAATGAGTTTTAGTAAATTTACTGAGTTGTGCAGCCATCACCATAATTCAGTTTTATCCCATATGCCTGTTTACTCTTAACGCCTGTTCCTACTCCCAATGCCAGGCAACCATTAATCTACTTTCTATCTCTATAATTTGCCTTTTCTGATACTTTGTATGAATGGAATCATACTCTATGTGGTATTGTTGTGCCTGGTTTTACTGAGCAAAAAGATTTTGAGGTTTGTTCATGCTGTAGCATGTAATAGTACTTAATTCCTTTTCATGGCTGAATAGCATTTCTCTACCATACTTTGTTGATTCATTCACCAGTAGATACTCACTTGTTTCCACTTTTTGGCTATAATGAATAATGCTGCTATGAGCACTTGTGTACAAGTTTATGTGTGGACATATATTTTCATTTCTCGTGGGTAGATACTTTGGAGACTTTAAAAAGTCTCTGTGACCTTAGGCAATCTGCCTAACTTCTTGGAGCCTCAGTTTCCCTATCATAAGGGATGGAGATCACTGTGTATAACTCACCCAGCACTGTGTGTGGCAGAGATAAGTGGGAGTTGCTGCTGTAAGCTGAGTCACAACAGCCACTTAAAGATGTCCTCCTCATCAAAAGCTTTACCAGACTTGCCTGGTAGACTATAAATGCAGATTTTACAGAAATGGACAGAATAGCTGAGACTTACATAGGGTTCAGCTACATGGAGGCACTTACTTCTGGCTGGGCTTTGGGAAGAGACAGAAATTCCCAGATGGCAAAGTGGGAGAAAAACAGTCCCTAGAGAAGGGAGTAGCAGGTACTCCAGTGCTGGACGACACATCTGAGAGTGGCATCAACAGGTGTGGATAAGTGGTGGTGGAGAACGGGAATGGTTG
>NW_007726786.1:302207-303884 GCF_000696425.1 Galeopterus variegatus | reverse complement strand
ACCCCTGCCAGAGGGCTCATTCAGAAGCCTTTGTCTTACTGCATCAAAATCGAAACCCCAGTCCCATACCCTCATTTTCTTCCTTGTGGGATTCCATCAGGGCCCTCAATTCTAGTCACCTCTGAGCTTCCCATTGGCCATATCTCCCTGGCATTAGGCAGAGACTCATTTCTATCCAGGGCCTGCTCACTGTAGATATTTGGGATTTTTTTTGGCTAGCACCTTATGTCTATAAACAGGAGCTGGCAAATGGGTACCAACATTTATTCTCAAAATTGTTTTGGCACGGTTAAATTTGCATCAGAGTTGCTGATTTTCATACTAAAGCACCCCACGGAGCTGAACCCCACTCCTCTTCAAGTAGCTATGACAGCCCAGTCACAGCCTCCCTCCTTCTGGTCAGCCAGCCCAGGGCTACTCATTCAGTTTTGGTTTCATGATTCCTTACTCCACCTGCTGTCCCAAGAATAAGCACTTGATTCTCCTCTCTCCTCAAAACCAAACCCAACCAAAACTTAGCACCTCTGCCTCCTGGAGGGCATACCTGTCAGGTGGGCCTCCTGCCCCTGTGGGTTGTGGGCAGGCCTGCGCCCGGCATGGTCCACGTCAGCAATGGTCCCAATGCTGGTGGTTTCACTGGGCAGCCCCATCTTGCTTCTGACTTTCCGTCTCACNGAGACTTACATAGGGTTCAGCTACATGGAGGCACTTACTTCTGGCTGGGCTTTGGGAAGAGACAGAAATTCCCAGATGGCAAAGTGGGAGAAAAACAGTCCCTAGAGAAGGGAGTAGCAGGTACTCCAGTGCTGGACGACACATCTGAGAGTGGCATCAACAGGTGTGGATAAGTGGTGGTGGAGAACGGGAATGGTTGGCCGGGGTCAGGTAAGGAGGGGCTCTGTGTGTCCTGTGTGTTGAGGCTGCTGTTTGTAGGAAGTGCCACAGCTAAGGAAGGTTTTTAAGCAGATCAAGGACTCATTAAACTCAAAAGCATGTAGACAAAGCTTTGAAGGACATCATTTTTGTAATTCCTGGAAACTTGACATGAATGGTGACTGATTTAGAATTTTATGCGAAGCTTTTTAGCTGTCAGGTTCTGAATCTCTACCTCCTGCCCCTGTGAACAGGGCAGACAGCAAGTATTTATTAAGTTTACTTTCTGGTGGATCAGGGGCCAGAAGTAGTGATGCTTTTTCATTCTGACAACTGCTGCTGCTGGTCACAGTGAAAGAGGGGTAATCCACTGGTCTGTGGACCATTCTTTTTCTTTAATCCCTAAGTACGAGCTCTGCCTCCACTGGGCATATCAGAGTTTCCAGGGGTACGTGTCTCTTGAAAGTTTACTCAATATGCCTGTAGTTTTTATAATAATTTCAGGAGGCCAAAACGTCAAGGACACTAATAAGCCTGTTAATTTGACATGTAACATGGAGACACAGGAGAGCAGGCTGCTGTGATGAAACTGTGCAAGTTCCTTGCCATCTACTGCATGCAGCTGGGCATTGGGTTCTGCCTCCACAATGGGACGAGACCTTACCTGCTCCAGCCCCACCACTACCAGAACTCTGCTGTAGCTTCACCTGGTTAGCTCTCTACACACTGTCCCCACTTCTCCTACCCCTGCCAGAGGGCTCATTCAGAAGCCTTTGTCTTACTGCATCAAAATCGAAACCCCAG
>NW_007726786.1:300905-301941 GCF_000696425.1 Galeopterus variegatus | reverse complement strand
TGGTCCCAATGCTGGTGGTTTCACTGGGCAGCCCCATCTTGCTTCTGACTTTCCGTCTCACATGCCCGACTGGGAGAGAAACACCAGGCCCAGGAAATGGATTGCTCTTATCCCCTTTGTCCCAGTGAGAAGCCCAGACCCCTACTTTTTATTTGTCTCCCACTCAGTCTTTTAAATCTCTCAAGAAAAGAGCCCTCTCCTCACCATCCCCACTGCCATCCAGGATTTCTTTGGATTTATCCAACATACTTGACACTGGCCCACCCCATCCCCCATTGCTCCACACTGGAACCAAAATATTTTCTGAAATACAAATCTCAGGTGAACACTCCCCCTTTGAAAACCCTCCAGTGACTTTCCGTTGTCCCATAATAAAAGTTCAAAGTCCTTAAAGGGATTTGCCAGACCTGGAAGCCCCCAGATAGATCCCCCAGGTTGGCCTGTTTTCTGTGTGCCCCAGGAGGGCAGGTGTCCTGTCTTGTTCAGCACAGAGCCTGGTACACAATAATGGTTGTCCTTTAGTGTTAATTTGATAGTGTAGGAGGTTTGATATATGTATTGTATTTCTACTTTTCTATAGCAGGCAGAGTATGTTTAACATCTTTTTCTAGGATATGGACTATAATTTTTTTTATTAAGTTATTATAGGGTTTGGGCGGCCCATGGCTCACTTGGGAGAGTGTGGTGCTGACAATACCAAGTCAAGGGTTAAGAACCCCTTACTGGTCATCTTTAAAAAAAAAAAAAAGAAGTTATTAGAGAGGTTTATGGCTGCTTCTTTAGTTTTTTTTTTTTTTTACTTTTGACACATTTTTGGATGGAAGTGGATTTATTTGGTAGTGCTCCCTGGATCAGAAATAGAACTTCCATTTGAAATACTGTTCCTGTGGAGAGTGAAACTTGACCACAGTTTATTGTAGATTTAGTGTCTAGAAAGCTGGTGCTTGGAAAGACCGACCGGTACTTATCTCGCTATTTAAAGACATGGTTTGTTATTTTCCCATCCTCATTGGTCTCACCCCCCACCCTCTCATTT
>NW_007726786.1:297548-300060 GCF_000696425.1 Galeopterus variegatus | reverse complement strand
CCATTTGAAATACTGTTCCTGTGGAGAGTGAAACTTGACCACAGTTTATTGTAGATTTAGTTTCTAGAAAGCTGGTGCTTGGAAAGACCGACTGGTACTTATCTCGCTGTTTAAAGACATGGTTTGTTATTTTCCCATCCTCATTGGTCTCACCCCCCACCCTCTCATTTTTTGGAAGAAGAAACCCAAGATGTAGCAATTAAGGGGCTTGTCTGGGGCACTGTGCCCTTGGTAGAGTGCTGTGAAAACCTAAGCCTCTGATCCCAAAGTCAGGGTTCTTTCCTTCCCTCGTGACACAAATGCCTCTAGTTCTGTTTACATACTTCGTAAAGGTTGATTGGTGCCAGCCCTAGCCTTGCTCTTGTGTCCTTTATGGCTGTCCTAGGTTCAGTCTCTGCAGTGCAGCCTCATTCTCTGCAACCTTAGTAGGTTTTAACATCAGGTTCTTAACATCGTGGAGCCTCAGTTTTCTTATCTGTGGAGCAGTCATTGTAACAGTGCCTATCCTGCAGGGTTGTTATGAAGATTGAATGAGAAACTGTATTAAATCCCTTGACGTAGTAGGGGTACCATAAATGTTAGCTGCTGCCTCTGCTTGGAGTCTGTCCATTTTTGGGGGTGGGGAGGGGGGGTGGGGATGGGTGAGTGGCAGCTGGCTGGTATAGGGATTGAACCCTGGACCTGGGTGTTATCAGCACTGTGCTCTAACCGTGGGAGTCTCTTTTTTTGAAATTTGCCACTTTCTAGCTGTGTGGCCTTGATTTAACCTCTCCGGGCCTTGGCTTCCCGTTAATAAAGTGCTGTTTGTATCAGTGCCCACCTCCATAGTATTGCCCTCAGGATTACGTGAGATAATACACACCTCTGTATGTATGCTGTGAACAGTGGCTGGCCATGGCACATGTGCTTAGTGAAAGTCTTCTGTTGCTATTATTAATTTCTCATAAAAGTAAGCTCAGGAAGGATCCCAGGACCCTATACTGTAGTCAACTGTATATTTTCTCAAAAATATTTTAAAGTATTTTTTCCCTATCAGTGCATGGTCACCACAGAACTTTTTTTTTTTTTTAAAGCACAAAAAAGAAAATTAAAATTTGTAATCCTATCCAAATGTGAATATTTTTGTGGCTATCCTCATTTTTTTCTGTATACTAGATATCTATACATTTCTCTTTTCCCCCCAAAATTGGGATCATATGTATTTTTTTTTTTAAACATAGCTAGAACAATCACATACCTCCATGGCTTCAGGTAAACAGCACTTTTCATTTTTGCCTCTGACTCATGTCAGTTAGGCTCAGTCACAGGCTTTGGGACTTATGGGAGGTCCCTACACCCCGTGCACCTCTGGCTGCAGCTGTCCTGTCTTGCTTTTTTCTCTTTTCCCAGGAAAGCAGAGGACTCAGTCATCTGAGGAGAGCATTAGCAGACACTAGAGTCACAATATAAGTTCAAACACAGGGACCGCTTGCCAACTGTGGTGGTCTGTTTCCTGGTGTATGAAGAAGGAATGCTGAGGTTTTCCAGCGGCTTCAGGCTGGAGGGCTCCAGAGTCTTTTTCTGTGCTCTTGCAGGACATCGCAGCTGTACAGGAGAAAAACTAACTCCTGTCAGTGGCATAGGAATCTTCACTTAAGGATTTCTTGTGACCTCGAGCTGATGAACTGTATAGAGCAATTTGAGCTGGACTTCACCTACATCAAATTAGATCCTGGTTTAAAGCCACCCTTGTAAATCTTCCTTGACTTTCTCTCCCTTGCCACTCTGTCTGAAGCGAAGAGAAGGAAAGTGCTAGAGTCAGCATGTTTCCCTTCCTCAGGCAGGCAGGATCCTGCCATGAGTGTGCTGGGTGCAGAGCCCATCTCCTGGCTTTGATGGCTGTGTGTTGGTAGGGTTTCAGATTTGGAACCAGATTTTGGGTCTCCTCCTTAAACTAGAAAATCATTCCAATGGATCAGATTTCTCTGATCTCATTCACTAAGATGATCTCTACTTGCATTTAATAAAATATTTAGAGACCTATTGAGTTCCAGTTGCTGTTTGCTGTTAGTAATGCTACTGAGTTTGACTTAGTAATACTACTCCAATTCCCAAATGCCTTGCATGGGTTGTTATTGAATGTGGGTCATTACAAAAGATTAACAGAATTATTGTCTAGAGTCTTAGTTACAAAGCATTTCTAAGTTATTATTTAGTCCCAAAGTAATAGGTTCCAAAAAGTTTTGTGCTTCAGCCCTAAATCCATTTACGTTCAATTCACTCTTTCCCCCATAGAATAAAACTTATGCTACCTTCTTGGTATTTGTTGAGCTACAAATCAATATCTCGCCATTGATTTAAAACGAAACAACCCTGACATTTCTTAGCAGACAGAGTCCTTCTGTCGTTGCACAGCCCTTTTCAGCAATGGAAGAACAAAGACACACAGTCCTAAAGTGGCTTGTGTGCAGCATCTTATGACCACGGTAAACTGTACATGTACTGAAACTTCGCTGTGTGTGTGTGTGTGTGT
>NW_007726786.1:295951-297320 GCF_000696425.1 Galeopterus variegatus | reverse complement strand
GTTACAAAGCATTTCTAAGTTATTATTTAGTCCCAAAGTAATAGGTTCCAAAAAATTTTGTGCTTCAGCCCTAAATCCATTTACGTTCAATTCACTCTTTCCCCCATAGAATAAAACTTATGCTACCTTCTTGGTATTTGTTGAGCTACAAATCAATATCTCGCCATTGATTTAAAACGAAACAACCCTGACATTTCTTAGCAGACAGAGTCCTTCTGTCGTTGCACAGCCCTTTTCAGCAATGGAAGAACAAAGACACACAGTCCTAAAGTGGCTTGTGTGCAGCATCTTATGACCACGGTAAACTGTACATGTACTGAAACTTCGCTGTGTGTGTGTGTGTGTGTATGTGTGTCCCCAATAGCAGTAGTCTTTTTCTTGTAAATTAAAAATATATGTCACATGGTTTTCATGGTGTGGAAACTGGATGCGTAGGCTTAGAATATAGGCCAGTTGAGTAAGAGGGTGCTGTGCCATTATGAAATTATCAACCCAAGACTGTTGTTTAATAATTATAACGATAGTTGCTTTCTGAAGGATCCCACTCTGTCCAGTGGTTGGGTCTGTACAGTTAGTGGGGTCTAGATCCTGCAGGCCTTTCAGACACTTCACATGTTGGGGGCTGGGCTGCTGCCCCTCTCTACACTCTTCAGTTTGCTGAGTTTATACGAGGTCAGACGCCTTTCCACTCCCTCACCTCCCCCTTGGCACCACCTTTAAATATGCACATGGGTGTGTGCATACACAGACACGCAGTGTCCGTGCTTCACAGGGGTTAGAAGTCACACACTCACCCCAACATCCCCAAAACTTGGGCCTCCTTACGAACCTGGTGGTGTTGAGTACAGTGTAGGTTGTACCTGATATGCATGTACAACTTTTGGGCCACTTTTTTAGAGGGATCATTTGTTTGGCAGGTTTGTGGCATCAGTAGTCTCATTGTTATTTTTGTTTTTTACAGTTTTATGTGCTGAAAGAGTTGGCCAGATGACTAAGACATATAATGACATAGACGCTGTTACTCGGCTTCTTGAGGAGGTAAGTGTTTCAAGAGAAGTCAAAAGAGTTGTTTATAATTGATTGATTATAATTTATATTTGATTAAAGCATATCTTAGAATCTCAGAAATCGGGCCCTTTTGTGATATGATTTAATGGCTTTATTTTTTTAACTACTAGCTATGTAGTACAGCCTTTGTAGCTGTAATTTTGTCAGGGTATTTAGATTTTCATTAAAAAAATTTTTTTTTGCAGCTGGCCAGTATAGGGATTGAACCCTGGACCTTGGTGTTACCAGTACTATGCTCTAACCAACTGAGCTAACCAGCCAGCCTTTTATTTATGTATTTATTTTTACAGCTGGCCAGTAA
>NW_007726786.1:291999-295153 GCF_000696425.1 Galeopterus variegatus | reverse complement strand
AGGGTTGGGTGAGCTGCTTGTATTTTAGAGACTGTGCTTTTTTGATTTCTTCTCAGCATTCTTTGGCATTTGAGAATGAAGGTGCTATGTAGGCCTCTAGAAATAGATGAGTACAATGCGTGTATCCACCCAGAACAGGCCGGGACATGGTAGTTTCTTAGTAAGTATTGAATAAGTGCCCATCCTCAAACACTGTCCCACACCACCAAATCAGGCCTAAATGGACAGGTGCTAACTTTTAGACTTTGTTTCTGCTGTAGAATCTAGAATGACTTTGGGTCATGTGACTATTGATTAGCACTTTCTGCAGAAAGACAGTAGAATGATGTGTGTATTAGTCCATTTCTGTTGCTTATAATAAAATACTTGAAACTGGATGATTTATAAAGAAAACGATATTTATTGCTTACAGTTTCAGAAGCTAGGAAGTCCAAAGTCCAGGGAGTACATCTGGTGAAGCTTTCCTTGGTGGTGGCTTCTGTGACAGCAGGGTATCATATTGTGAAAATGGTGGAGCAGAGAGAGGGACAAACTCTCACATGCTCTCCTTTTAAAGCCCTCAGAACCACGCCCCTGACCACTATTGTTTAATCCGTTCACTACTACAAGGTCCTACAATCTAATCATCTGTTCGGCTCCACCTTTTAGTTACCATGATAGGATTTCCCACCCTCTTAACAGCCAGAGTGGGGACCAAGTTTCTAATACACAAAACTTGGCACAATTCTAGCTCCATTGTGTTTTGGGGGGACATAATTCAATCCACTACAATGTGGGAGACCCAGAAATCATTCTTACCATTTTCATCCACTGGGTAGACAAGGTTGAAACGCAGATAGGACCTGGTCAGGAGTGTTGGGACCCAAAGTTTTTTGGGGAGCATCTTTTTGCCCTGTTTTATATTTCTCTCTTCCTCTGCTTTCTCCCCTCCAAACATTCAGCATTCTCACACCTATCCTGGAACCCATTCCTGTCCTGTTCTCTTGAAGGAGAAGTCACCAATACCTCGGTCCTGTATAAGTGATGTCAGGTTTGTGGCTGTGTGCAGGTCGTTGGGTGAGGCACTTGGTGGTACAGGCCTTCTGCCCTCTGATGGCACTCCATTGGTGGCTGTCTTGGTGGCAGGCGTTACCCACGTGGTGGGCTCACCTGGTTGGCACCACTGACTTTTCCCTTTTTGTCTTTTTTCGTGTCCGGCAACGGATCGCAACCCTCAGTGTCGCGCCCGTACCGGACCGGGACCGGCAACGGGATCGCAGCCCTCGGTGTTGCTCCCGCACCTCGCTCAGCCAGTGAGCGGGGACCAGTCTGCATGTAGGATCCGAACCCTTGGCGGGAGCACCGCCATGCTCCCAAGCGGCACACTGTAGCAGTGCGCCACTGGGCCGGCCCTGGCACCACTGACTTTTGAAAATGGTTTATTGCTGACCCCTTCCTGCTGCATCTACTCTCCNATGAGTACAATGCGTGTATCCACCCAGAACAGGCCGGGACATGGTAGTTTCTTAGTAAGTATTGAATAAGTGCCCATCCTCAAACACTGTCCCACACCACCAAATCAGGCCTAAATGGACAGGTGCTAACTTTTAGATTTTGTTTCTGCTGTAGAATCTAGAATGACTTTGGGTCATGTGACTATTGATTAGCACTTTCTGCAGAAAGACAGGAGAATGATGTGTGTATTAGTCCATTTCTGTTGCTTATAATAAAATACTTGAAACTGGATGATTTACAAAGAAAACGATATTTATTGCTTACAGTTTCAGAAGCTAGGAAGTCTAAAGTCCAGGGAGTACATCTGGTGAAGCTTTCCTTGGTGGTGGCTTCTGTGACAGCAGGGTATCATATTGTGAAAATGGTGGAGCAGAGAGAGGGACAAACTCTCACATGCTCTCCTTTTAAAGCCCTCAGAACCACGCCCCTGACCACTATTGTTTAATCCGTTCACTACTACAAGGTCCTACAATCCAATCATCTGTTCGGCTCCACCTTTTAGTTACCATGATAGGATTTCCCACCCTTTTAACAGCCAGAGTGGGGACCAAGTTTCTAATACACAAAACTTGGCACAATTCTAGCTCCATTGAGTTTTGGGGGGACATAATTCAATCCACTACAATGTGGGAGACCCAGAAATCATTCTTACCATTTTCATCCACTGGGTAGACAAGGTTGAAACGCAGATAGGACCTGGTCAGGAGTGTTGGGACCCAGAGTTTTTTGGGGAGCATCTTTTTGCCCTGTTTTATATTTCTCTCTTCCTCTGCTTTCTCCCCTCCACACATCCAGCATTCTCACACCTATCCTGGAACCCATTCCTGTCCTGTTCTCTTGAAGGAGAAGTCACCAATACCTCGGTCCTGTATAAGTGATGTCAGGTTTGTGGCTGTGTGACAGGTCGTTGGGTGAGGCACTTGGTGGTACAGGCCTTCTGCCCTCTGATGGCACTCCATTGGTGGCTGTCTTGGTGGCAGGTGTTACCCACGTGGTGGGCTCACCTGGTTGGCACCACTGACTTTTGAAAATGGTTTATTGCTGACCCCTTCCTGCTGCATCTACTCTCCCCAACAGTGCCACTGCTCTCCAGATCTTACAGTGTTTCCAGTGTCCACTCCTCATCCAGTTAGTCATCAAGTCTTCTGAGTGGGGTCCTATGTTGTACTGTTATTTTTATTCCAAGTCCATCACTCAGGCTTCTGGAGCCTCAGCAGTGAGATTTCAGTTTCTCTCTGCTCTGATCTTCCTTACAGCTGCCACCATCCCAAGCCCTCTGTGATCACCTCGCTCTCTCCCTGAAAGTCAGAGCTCCTTGGTGTAACATTCAAGGCCACTCACTTGCTCCTGAATCCTTCTCTTACTCACCACTGTCACTGGGGACCTGCCTCCTACTCTCCCACACCTGACCTTGCGTGCCATTTGACCACCTCCGTCCTTTCCTGCTTCTCAATCTCATGCTGCGGGCCTCACCGGGGGCCTTTGATGCCTCACCAGGGGCCTTTGAATCTGTCCCTGAACCTGGCCCTGGGTAGTCTGTGCCCCCGCCAAACTCCAAGTATGGGAGGCATCCTCCAGTTCTGTTTGTTTTGTTCATCCAGCAGGATTGGTTAGAAGCTTTTCCAAGGCAGGGATCCTGTTGGCTGATTTCTTTCTCCCC
>NW_007726786.1:290948-291783 GCF_000696425.1 Galeopterus variegatus | reverse complement strand
GTTTGAACAGGCAGTGGTAGGTGACACCTCCCCAGTGCAAGACCAGTCTCTGTGCTTGGACGTGTGAGGACCACTTCCTACGGAGCCGAGGACTCAAGCCCTTTATGCAGCACTGGGTATCAATAATTCACTTTTCCCCGCAGTTAATTCCATAGATGAGTGTTGGTGTATAAAGAGTATGGTTTCATCTTTTAAAAAAATCGAGTTGCTGGAAAGAATGTTGGTGGGGCAGTTTCTGCCCACAGTTCTTTGTTGGGCCTTGTTTGCTTTATTTTGAAAGGGTCATCATGGCCGTAGTCTCTTTCAATCTCTGTGTTTTATGTATAATGTCATTCTGTTCCTTGTCCTGATAAGAATTAATTCTGAGTAACTACCTTTCTTTGGAACTAGGCGTGTTTCCTGGGTAATGTCTGACTGCCCCAGTCATGTGACAGGTGCCATGCTTTTCTTTGGCTTTGGCTCTATTTCCTCTATTTGCTTTGGTGTGCATGCCTGCCACATGCAGGCAGGGTGCTGGGGGACTTACACAGGATTCCAAAGCACAGCCCTTGGCCAGCATGGAGAGTTTGCTTTTGGTTGTTAGGGAAAGAGCATCCTGTGGCTTGCGCTGGCTTGCTGCTGTTCGGAATGTACCTATGGGCAAAGCTTGCCTCTTACACAGTTGTGGGGAGGGTTATTCCACTGGCCCCTTAGTCATGCTTTCTATCCTGAAATTGGTGAATGAGATGAGTCAGCTGTTCAGTGTGGAAGGCAGGCTGTCGTGTCTCTCGTAGTGTGTCAGTCCTTGCTAGTGTTCATGGGGAAACAGGTCGAGACTCAAGTTACAGACTTTTTA
>NW_007726786.1:286186-290474 GCF_000696425.1 Galeopterus variegatus | reverse complement strand
AGAGCATCCTGTGGCTTGCGCTGGCTTGCTGCTGTTCGGAATGTACCTATGGGCAAAGCTTGCCTCTTACACAGTTGTGGGGAGGGTTATTCCACTGGCCCCTTAGTCATGCTTTCTATCCTGAAATTGGTGAATGAGATGAGTCAGCTGTTCAGTGTGGAAGGCAGGCTGTCGTGTCTCTTGTAGTGTGTCAGTCCTTGCTAGTGTTCATGGGGAAACAGGTCGAGACTCAAGTTACAGACTTTTTTAGCAGACATAGCTGAAAAGAGGGAGCAAGCAGAGTTAGAATGAGCTCCACTTTGCCTCATTTTCCAGAGAATAAAAGAACTAGTTCTTCTGTAGCTTATTTCTAAGGGCGTAAATTATAAATTTGTACTCTCTTATTGTCATTGAAGTTTAATGCAGTGGTCATTTTCTACCTACTCTGTTTTTAGAAGTAAACATTTATCATATGTTGGTTGGTTGTAAGAAATAGAATTTATTTTTTTCATTCTTGTAATTCTCAACGAGGAACCCAACCAGCCTGTTGCCTTACTAAAATTAGAAAAATTGGAGACACTATGACAAATTAATTTTTCATTTCGTCCATAAATACTTTTACTATAACTTCTTGCCTTTTTTCCCCAGCAGAGAGTGTTCTTTATAATTAAAGATCAGATTTCCAGTGTAGACCAGGTGAGAGCTGGCCCTCAGTGGGGCTGGGAGAGGAAAGAGGCTCTCAGGTTTGGGATTTGAGGTGTAATAGATAGTGCAAACGGCTTTATTTTTAAAATTTTTATTTCTTGATTTATTTTGCATTTCTTCTTTAATTAGAAAAAGGGCTTTATCGTTGAACTCACTTGTTTTTCTTTTCCTGCCTGTTCCCCATTCCTCCTGGGTTCTGGCTCTTGGTGGCCGTGGAAGCCTTCCATTTCCTTCAGGTGCTCTGGTAGTGCCTTTCCTAACCAGGCTTCAGTATTATAGTTTTTGCTTGCTTCGTTTGCAGTGGAATGTGCATACAAAATGTGGCAAAGGCATGGAAAATGTCTGTGCTTGTTGGAACTTGGCAGCTCGGATGCCAGAAGGTAGTGCAGAACAGGTAGTCAGGTAGTGAGCTGGAGAGCATTAATTAAGCACCGGCTGGGTATTCAGTCTGAGAACTTGTTCTAGTAGAGAAATTTAATAAGCTTGAATTAGATTTATGGAGACTGCACTTCCAAAGAGAAATGGACATTGGTATTGCAATTTTAACCAAGTGTGAATTGGCTGAAACGATTTGGACTAGGTGCTAATTTTGAGTTGGCCCCTGGAGACTCAAATTCTGCACAGGTTCCTTCACACAGTTCTCTGAATCTTTTCCTCTAGGTACCAAATAAGCACAATTATCAAGCCTAAGAAGTGACAAAGGACCACGAGATAGGACTCTTCTTGGTAGACACCAGGGCCAGCATGGATAAAGGCACAGAGATGAGCATCTCTGTTGGTTGGGCAAGGTTGCTGCGTCCCCTTTGCTCCATGGGAGGACCCCCGCCCCCAACACATACGAGCCGTGTTTCTGGGAGGCAAGGACATGATGGGGAGGCACAAACTTTGGGAATGACTTGGGGATATTTCAGCCCACTTGATGTACTGTCGGCTTCTGTCTGGGACCATGGTGACAGTATGACAGGTTTTAGGATTGTGGAAGACCTAGGGGAGAGAGACCATCATCTGTGCAAGAGGGAGCCAAATTGCTGTGGTATCCAGAGTCTTCTCAGACTAAGACCTCAAGTGCTGTGCTTCCGATTGATTGCAGTTCTTGCGGTTAGCAAAGGGAGGTGTGCTGCTGTTACACAGAATAGTTTGGTGAATATGTAAGAAGGTAGAAATAAGAGCTGCTTATTCTTTTTGTCATACAACTCAGTGAATCATAAAGCTAGAAGATTTTTTCAAGGATAGTTCAGCTAGCTTGCCCCTCCACCCTACTCCCATTTAACAGACAAGGGAACTGGGCCCCTGGGATGGTCTGACAACCTGAACTCTCCCAGTTTAGAGTAGGATGGTTCACCTGGAGCAGGTAAACTTGAGACCAATACCTGGTCTCAAGGTATTGAGAACGCATCTTAGGTTGTGGCCCAGTACTCACAAAGGTAAATATATGACAGACAAAAGTTTAAACATGAAATAATACCCTTATTACATGGAGTGCATTTTGATGTTTTCAATTCTGTGATGTTGTATTTCATTTAAAACAAAATGCCGGTTGCCACTACTATAATGATTTCTCAATTCACTGATGGCTTACGACCCGTGATTTGAAAACTAATCTGTGTATCTGAGCTTTGTGAAGCTGAAACCATTCACCTAAGGCTACGCTGGTAGTAAATAGCCGGAGTGGGATCAGAACCTAGGACTCCTCTCCAGCTTTTTTCCTACCCCAAACTATAAGTTTCCATTCTTCTGTTTTTTATACCAGGTGAACAGGGTAATTAGCATAGACTTGAAAATGGTTTAGTTTTCCAGAGTTTTCCTACCCTTGCCAACCCCCACCTGAAAGTGAGCAGGTTGAATCTAACCATTGTGGCAAATATGGATCTAGTGGGGATTGAGTAGTCTGTGTTTGGTGATGGTGTCTATCCACTGTCAGGGGTTTCTTTCTTCCCACAGAGGCAGCCATGCCTTTATATGTGTATGCCACTAAGGATTTTCCTCTCTACTGTTCTAATTGATGTCATCAGCTGAACTAACAGAAAATTTTGTGTCCATAAAATTGTCTTTTTCTCTGAAGTATGGCAGTTTTATTCGTTATCTATTTTGAAAGTTGTTTTTTGAAAAAATAAAGCCTAAGTAGCGTCTTCTAAGTAAAAAAACAAAACAAAACAAACAAAAATGCATGTAATTGTGTGTCAGAGTAACTTTAAACATTTTTGTTTCATATGAGGCAAAAATAAGGAACCCAGTAAATTCCAGTCTAGTAGCCTCCCTGTATCAGCACTTGCTTTACTACTGTAAAAGCATTTTAGAACAATTTCTACATTCATTCATTCATTCACCAAATAGCTACTGTATCCATATGCTGGGGGAAACAGGTTATCAAATAATTGCACAAATACCAAAAGCAATTACAAAGATATATTCTTGGAAGTGTTTTTTTTTTTGAGGAATAAAGCATTTTGTAGGAATAAAGATTTGTGTTCATTAAGTTTTAAGGCTTCCCTTCTCATTGCTAGAGGTCTGCATAGCCCTTGCACATTATGTGGGCAAAGGTTACTCCTCTTTTAACGGGCATCAGATGCCAACACGGATGGTGAATTATTAATTTCCTTGTTATTTCTAGATGCCCTTGTTTTCCTCATTTGACACTGAGCACTGTTGGTTCCTTTAGGAAGCTCAGGTTTTGTGAATCCATTCTCCCTCTTGCCTTTCACAGAAAGAACGGGATTTAGAATTGGCTGCTCGGATTGGCCAGTCATTGTTGAAGAAGAACAAGACCTTAACTGAGAGGAACGAGCTGCTGGAGGAGCAAGTGGAACACATCAGGGAGGAGGTAAGGCCCTGGTGGCAGGACTTCTGGGAGCCCCGGGCATGGCTGAAGGACAGGATGTAATGGGGACCCTCCGGGGGGGATGCCCAGAGCTGCCTGTCCTGAAGAGGCCACCTGGCGACTGAAAGCTGCCTTCCTGCAGCTCCTTCCATTTGCTGTGTCTCCTTGCTCTCCTCAGGCAGTGTGGACAGGATCGCTCAGGGTGGGCACAGTCCTCACTTGTCAGTAGACCCCCAGTGTCTGTCACTCGGGCAGGACTGGCTATATTGGGGCAGCTCCGGTTCTTGTCTTCCAAGACTCCAGATTCTAACCGTGTAGGCTGATCAAGACACTCCATGCTTGACAAAAGCACGCACAGGCTTTGACCACAGCTATCGGGGTAGGCACAGGCAGCTGGAGAAGCAACCCGTCAGGAGGCCAGTTCATGCTGTGGGATGAAGTGGCAGCTCTCATTCATCATTACGATATAATTTTGTGTGTAAAAGAAAACAAAACAGTCTATTTTTTCATGATAGAAACCCTCTTATTTTTATGGTACAAATCTTGGCTGATGGATATCGGTGGTGAGAGGAAGGGCATGAAACTTTTAGGCTTATCTTTAGGGGGCCTAGGTTTTGGAAGAACAACACAGATTTTCTAGAAGGGCCATGGTGTGGACCAGCAGAGGGAAGCTGTAGAGTCAGATGGGGTTCCTGGAACACAGATTGGAAGCTTAGAGCCAGGCCCTATGTAGTAGCTTCTTTCTTCTCACCCTACCTGTTCTCTTTTTTTTTTTTTTTTTTTTTT